>NC_042493.1:45801163-45817099 GCF_005508785.2 Acyrthosiphon pisum
TGATCCATGGGCCTTTTGTGTGCCAGGCCGACACTGGGGGTGGCCTTCCTAGTTGCGCTTATGTAAAGCACTAAGTTTAAGCACTCTTTAGAAATAGTCTAAATTTAAAATATTTACACCAGAAAAAATTGTGAAATGTATAATTTATCAGCATTACGTTATGCTGATTGCTGCCGTACGACCGGATGACCTATTATAGATATCATCGTAAAGGTACGGATAAATAAATATCCGTAAATATCTACTGCAGCTATTTCAACCTTAACTAAGATACCCATCTGACATTATTTATTTTATTTTTAAAAAACTTTCGTAATTTTGCAATCTGTAGAGTAATGTTTTGTTTATTAAGTATTTGTATAATAGTGGTTTGTGTTGGTAACCAGGTACCTAAGTACCTTTCATTATTTTTTACATATTAGAATCTGAATTTTTACCAAGCTGATTTTTTATAGCATCATTTAATTATTTCAAATCATTTGGTGATGGTGGCTGGGGTGCTATAGTCAGTTGAGTTTTGAGACACCCCCTCCCCTCTAAGATAGTCTACGAATAAGCCGATTACCTATTAATTCATTTCATTATCCAACAGTATAATTGTTTTACTACAATTAATATCGTGACACGGTCGTCGGTCGAATACCGGAACACGTTTGTTATTTCCATTATATTATAATAATAATATACAGGATGTAACAAACAGTACTGACATGGAATAACTTTTTTGGTATTCAATATTTTTTTAATTTAATTTTTTTGTTTTATTTGTAGACGCTTGCGCTACATGTCTTATATAAAAAAAAAATTTTTACTTTTTCATTTCTGAAAATAAAAAATTTAAAATTTGATAAAAAATGTGTTTGAAAAATTCAAAATAGCCAATTTATAAACCCAATTTTTAAAAAAATTTTGATGGTTCAAATATATAAAGTGTTGCCGTTAATTTTCTACAAATTATTTAATTTTTTGAAATATGAACAATTTTTTCCTTTATCATATTATCATAATAATATAATCAACAATCATCAGTCATCACTGTTATAGTATATTAATGACTATTATCGATTTATTTTTCCAAGTGTTTTCATATGTTTTCAGTTATCATATTATGTACTAATATTATTCATAACAAATCACAAAATGGCTTATAAAGACATAAAGTTATAACATTTTATTATTTTTTCGTCAGTATTAGCAATCAGTATTGTTGAATCATTTGAGCTCTAATAAATTAATTATTATATTATTAACAACTGTTATTATTTTAGTAAGCTTGTTATTATTATTCAAAAATTATCGTTATTGTGTTATCAATGTACTACACCGAACACCATTCATCATTTTAACGTCCATCAAATTTGAGGATTTGTTTCATGTGTCTAAACAGTAGAGTGCTTGAAACTGTGAATGCATTATAGATTTTTCATGACAAATTTAATTTGTCATCGGATTATTTATGTATTGCTCACCAAAACAAAATCAAGTTGAACAGTATCGCACAATGCAAGAGTGACACAAATGTTAAAATCGGTCACATACAGAATAAGGTATCATGTCCACATCCATATGTGGCTTAACGACAGAATATTTTCAAAATAATTTCCACGTGGTTCCTGAAGAAATGTTCCACAAATTAAATTGTTATACATATCTAAGAAATTAATTACCATCATGGCATCACTTTCAAAAACAAAATGAGTTAAACAGAGTTACCACACTACGCAAGACGTAAGTGTACATAATAGTTTTTTTTTTTTTGTGGTTTTACATCTGCAATTTAAATTATTTTGACAATAACATCAAAAAACTATTCATGGGTACTAATCAACTATAATACATTTTAATCTTTGATGAAAAAACTTCAAAATTAATGAGCTATGTACTTAAAAATAAATAATTTGATATTTTTTTTTTTTTTTTAGGAAATAAATGTTGTTTTCTCCGAAACTCTTTAAATGCGAGTAAATCAATCAATAATAACTTTCAAATTTGAGTATATTGTGACTATATGTATTTCCCAATTGTATCAGCAAATGAAAATTTATGTTTTTTGATACATGTACTGGGTACATTTAAATAAGTATGGAATAATAAATACTTATGTTGTACATTTTTGAACGGGCTACACAATAGATAAGTAAGTACGAATATTTTTAACAAGAAAATAATTAAATCTAATTTTATTTATTTAATTATTTGTATTAATTCCTATATTTATTTTGTTTTACTAATACCTATCACCTATTAATATCTATTAAAGTTTAAATAGCATTTGACGGTGTTTCGCAAATTGTGTTTTGAAAAATGTATTTATCACTGATTCAATTAAAATGAAATATAAAAAATACAATATACTTACATTACTTATTGTACTTCGTTTTTTTTCTGTACCTTGTAAGAAACTTCGCATTATGTTGAACCATTTGACTTGTGGTGTGTACACGAAGTCAGATCCAGATCCGGATTTTTTCGAATCAGATATTTTTTTTAATTCTTGTGAATAAGTTGAACGCAAATTTTTAATTTTAGTTTTTACTTCAGGAACTCCAAACTCAGACATGTTCATTGTTTCTGCCAAAGTGCTATATGCACTGTCGCGACCCTGTTTGTTTTTGTACAGTGGATTATTGACATTCCAGAGACATTCGTGATTCATATATTCTTCAACGAAATTAATCGTTGTATTTTCACTCTATTTATTTGACATTTCAACAAAATAGTTACTTAGTTATATAGAATAAGAATTTTGATTAAAACTTATTTAACTGTAGTCCGGTAAGTAGTAACTATAAGTTACTTATTGTAAAGAAGTAAACAAAAAGCTTAAATTGAAAACATGGTAAAATATAAATTGATAATACGAATTGATAACTCCAAATATTGTTATCACTCGTGATTTTACTAAAGATAGTGTTGTCTACACTAGGCCAGTATAAGGCTAGTACAGCTACTCGGCCTAGTAAATAGAATCAGTTTTTATTTACTCGACTAAAATGTTTACTAAATCTAGTACTAGATTTAGTAGTTAATCTAGTGTCCACATGATTCAAGTTAACTCAATTTAGCAAACCGTCCAATAATCCAATCACGTTTTCGGACAGTTCATGATTTGTCTGTCGTGTTATATCGAGGCGCCGGTGGTTGGCCTCTCCGGACTCTAGGAAATATAACTGACAGTTGTTGGCACCTCCCGGGGCAATGGCCATCTTATTATTGGTCCTCCGATAGGTCTGAGCGTGGACAATCTACACCGACGGTCCCTGCCCTGGCAGACGCCTGTCGTTTGCGTCGCAGGTAAACACAGCGAATGCCAGAACGTTGTTGTACTGCCAAATGTCCACCCGGAATCTACGGCCATCCTGCGAATCATCTATAAATAAACTCTGAATTAAATACGGGACGGGTAACAACGAGTGTTGTCCTGCAGCGACCACTTGGCCATTGTTACAACACGTGGAGAAGTGTTCATTACCACCTCGGCCCACTTTCTTGTCTCGGAAGTGGCGCGCATTACAATCTCTGCAGACTCTGTCCAACGCGCCAGCATTGAAACGCTGTGGTAGCGGGCTTGTCACTCTCGCCCGCCGGTCAATCATTGGCACACGCACTCTGGGTTGTTCGACCTCAATCTCCTCTACCAGGAAGTTGTCCTCCACCTCTTCATCAAAGTCAAACACTTCTACCACTTCCACGTCCCCATTCCACTGCGCCTGACCGTCGACCACTTCCATGACCTCCATCTGGACCTCCTCTCCATCCGCGTCCCCAAGTACCTAAAAGTTAGGTCGAGTTTAGAGTAGGTACAATATTAAGGTTTATAATATTATTTTTTGTGCATTGAATGTCAAAATCCATACTCAAAGAGAACTACTGCACTAACATATTAGTAACAACTAACTTAACTACTAAATGCCATTGAAGGTGTGTGAGCACTGAAAAAAGTCTATATAAATAACATCAGTACAACGATATAGCTAGTATAAAAGTTGAAAAAGTTGTAGTTAAAAAAAGTACCAATTATATATTAAGAAGTACCAATCACAGTTTGTTGTTGGTTGTGTATTCATGCATATTATTTATAATCTTTGTTAGACTGAAACTAAAACTGTGTAATGTGCTTGTGTGTTTTTCAGTAACAACAATAAAAACAATAGTAGGTACTTATATGCAATAAGTGAATTTAATGTAAGGTTTCTGCAAGGTTTTGATTTGAATTATTTTTTAAAGAGTTAGGTACAAAATAATGTTTAGCTAAATGTGTGTTCAATGTGAGCAGTAATCAGGTATATCGAGTATATGTATACTGACTTTTGTTATAGGTAGTTAAATAAATAAATTTTAACTTTAAATTAAAATTTTGGTTGAATGAACTAAGTATAAAAAATTATCGAGTACCAATCAAAAAACAATGAATTTCACAGAAGATTGTTAAATTGGTTGCGCATTCATATATATTTATAATCTTTATAAGAAAATAACTTTTAAACAATGTAAAAACGTATTGCACTGTATAACTGTAGGTGTTGTTGTGTAATCATATTGGTTTATGATACAACAATAAAAGTATACATGTTGTAGTTCAAATCATTTTTCAAAGAGTTGTACAAAATAATGTTTAATTTAATGTGTGACTTAGGGTGGCCCTTATTTTTGAACTCGCGAATTTTTAATTTCTCACCCCCTCATTTTGTTCATAGCTATAAAAAAGTAATTTTTGTTAAATTTGATCATGATTGTTCACCCCCTTCACGTGCCCCAAAGGGGCTCAAAAATGCAAAATAGGGGTTTTTGTCGTTTTTTGAGTTTTATCAAATAAATATTGCACTTATCGATAAAATTTATATTACTTAAATTATAGATATTTATATTTTTAATAATAAACATATTTATACAATTTCTTATAAATTTATTATTTTCCAAGAAAAATGATAAAATACATAATTTTTAATTTATTTAAAAAATTGACTTTTATAAGGTTATTTACATTTATTAGAATAATGGTTGGTGATAAATCAAAATATCCCGTATAAAAATGATCAGAAATTTTATCTCCTAAAAAATGTAATAATTGTAAATTGTGTTGGAGTTAATGTTCTATTGTCATAGTTAAGTTAAAATAAAAAAAAATAAAAGTATATACAATTGATCTATCTATAATTATGAAATCACTTTAGTTTCATTTATAATCACGTTTTTAAGAGAATAATACAATGCGTACGGTTGGTAAAATGTAGATAATATTATTAATTTATACCCAATCGACTTTATATCTAATAGTTATTTTAAGTATAGGTAAACGGCAAACGAAACGTTAGATTATTATATTGGAATCGACAAATTGCAGATATTTTACATTTAAGATTAGATAATTTTGTCGATAATGATATTATATTGTGACAGTAGAGGCAAGGCATTCAAGTATTTGGCAGTTTGACACAAACCATTGACATTAATTGTTTACATACCTATGTATTAAACACAATTTTAATTTTTTGCATAAGAAATTATTACTCAAAGTTTACAAATACCATTCGTTTAGATACTTATTTTTTTAAATTTATTATTATGGCGTCGTCATCAAAAATAAATCTTCGTGATTCCAATAAGATATTTTTAGTTGGACATATTTCGAATCAAATTATAGGTAGTAAGTTACCTTCAATAAAACAGGTGTTAAGTGTTCTCTTTTTTAACATGCGTAAAGTAAATTTAAATTTACGCGACAGTGCTAAATTAGTGATCCGCGAAGTCATTATATTTTGGGAAAAAGCACGTATTCCCGTTAGAGAAGAATATCACTTGTTGAAAAAAGTTGAGTCGTTATATAATGAGTGGAGAAATTTACAAAAACATTCGACTAGAAAATCAGCCAAAGATCGAAAAAATGAAGAAATTTTCGTTAATAAGTTGAATGATATTTTTGATATCGCTCATGCACGTGCCTTGGACATAATGAAAATAGAATGTGATAAACAATTTTTAATTGCTCAAAGGACTAAAGGAAGACCCGGTTGTTTGTTGGGAATAGATAGAAAAAACCAAAAACTTGAAGAATGTATTGAAAAAAATTTGAAAAATAAGTTGGAAAGAAAAAAAAGAGTATATGAAGACATGGAAATTTCAGGTACCTAGATTATTTGTATATTTTATATATATTTATAGTTTTAATATTTATAATATTATAAATAAAAATAATTTTTTGTAATTATTTCAGAACGAGTTGTTAATAGTGAGACTCTTGTTTTTTCATCTGCAAGTAGTGATTCTATAGTATGAAACAGAAGAACACAATTTTAACACAATATCAGAGGAAGAGGTTATAGAAGAACCAAATTTATTTCAATTAAGAGGTAAAACTAATTTTATAACTGATAAAATGGCTGCAGCACTCGATAGGTGTAAGATAAGTGATCGAGATGCGGTTCATATATTACTTGCAACTGCAGAATCATTCGGTATTAATATAAATGAACTAATAATAAATCGGACATCGGTAAATTCTATTCGACAACGTTTTCGTAAAAATAGAATAGAGGCACTTCGAGTTAATTTCAATCCATCTCAAATAGGTCCATGTGTTGTTCATTGGGATGGTAAACTTCTTCCCTCATTATCCGAAAAAAAATTAGTTGACCGCCTACCAATAATTATATCATATAAAGGCATAGAGCAGCTGCTTGGTGTACCAGAACTTATATCTGGCACGGGGGAAAATCAAGCAACAGCAGTGTATCAGGCTCTTGAAAATTGGGGTTTAACAGATAACGTACAAGCCTTATGTTGTGATACAACTGCATCTAATACCGGTCGACTAAAAGGTGCTTGTATATTACTTGAACAAAAGTTAGAACGTGAAATTCTTTATTTACCGTGCAGACACCATATACTTGAAGTTGTATTAAGAAGTGCTTTTGAAATAAAGATTGATATTGCATCTGCCCCAGATGTACCGATTTTTAAACGTTTTCAAAAATGTTGGCCTAACATTAATGTCAACAATTTTCATATTGGATTGGAAGATACTTTTGTCTTTCAATCATTACAAAATTTAAAGGATGAACTTTTAATATTCTGTATAAATCAATTAAAACAATATCAACCCCGAGATGACTATAAGGAGCTGCTAGAGTTAACTATTATCTTTCTTGGTCAAACACCTCCAAATGGTATATTTTTCAAAGTTCCTGGGCCAATACATCACGCTCGATGGATGTCAAAAGCTATTTATTCTATAAAAATATTTTTATTTCGTAACGAATTTAAATTAACTTTAAAAGAAAATAATGCTTTACGTGACTTATGTATTTTTATAGTTCGTATATATATAAAACAATGGTTTTGTGCTAGAGCTGCTGCTCTAGCTCCAAACATGGACTTGCAATTTATTAAAGATATTATATTGTATGAGGTTATTGATGAACAAATTTCTAAGTCAGCGTTAAAAAAAATGTGTGGTCATTTATGGTACTTAACTCCAGAAGCGACTTCATTAGCATTTTTTGATGACAAAGTATCATCACAAACCAAAATAAAAATGGTTAAAGCAATGCAGTCTCGTGATATCGAATCAGAAGCCAACAAACGAATAATTTTAAAACCAAATGAAATATACGATTATGCTAATAAAGACATCAATGATTTCATATCTATCCAATCTAGTAATTTTTTTAATAGATTTGGTATACCAATGGACTTTTTAGATTTAGATCCCAAATTGTGGAATGAAAATGACCAGTACAAAAAAAGTAAAGAATTGGTAAATAATATAAATGTCGTAAATGATATTGCGGAGAGAGGAGTTAAGTTGATTGAAGATTATAATAAGCTATTAACCAAAAATGAAGATCAGAAGCAATATTTACTGCAAGTAGTCAGCGAGTATCGTCAACAATTTCCAGATTATAAAAAAAGCACTTTATCCAAGAACTATTAAATAATCAATAATCATAAATATCACCAACCGTTATTTTAATAAAATATGTAAATAATCTTATAAAAATCAATTTTTTAAATAAATTGAAAATTTTGTATTTTATAATTTTTCTTGGAAAATAATAAATTCATAAGAAATTGTATAAATATGTTTATTATTAAAAATATAAATATCTATAATTTAAGTTATATAAATTTTATCGATAAGTGCAATATTTATTTGATAAAACTCAAAAAAACGACAAAAAACCCCTATTTTGCATTTTTTAGCCCGCTTGGGGCACGTGAAGGGGGTGAACAATCATGATCAAATTTAACAAAAATTACTTTTTTATAGTAAAGAACAAAATGCTTCAATCCGGTAATAAGTGTTACTACGGTCTAAGTAATTTGTTAAAGGCGAGGACGATATCGATGAACCTCAAGATACAACTGTATCGCACCCTCATCCGTCCAGTGGTAATGTATGGTTGTGAAGTATGGACATTACGGAAATCGGATCAAAACAGACTACTGATATTCGAAAGAAAAATATTAAGACGAATCTTCGGACCGTGTATAGATGAGACCACAGGGGAATGGAGAATTCGAAAAAACGAGGAGCTCAAACAGTTGTACCAAATGCCTGATATAATTAGAGAAATTAAAAAAAAGAGACTCCAATGGGCAGGACATGCATGGAGAAAGGAAGGAACTCTAATTCGAATGGTTCAATGTGGGACTCCCCAAGGAAAGAGACCCTTGGGACGACCTCGACTAAGATGGGAAGACGAAGTCAGGAAGGACGTACAAGTGACAGACCCAAGTGCCGATTGGAAGGTCTTAGCGTTGGATAGAGTGAAATGGCAAGATATATGTTTGAATGTATGATCTTAATGGTCGATTACAGACAAGAAGAAGAAGAATTCTCAGTTCTTTTATATCAAATAACACATTTTCAATGTAATTAACAGCACCTAATAAACCTATATTTTTACCCTGTAAAAATTTGTTTAATGGATTTGTCATATCAAATATTTTCAAGAATATCTGACCTGTTAAAATAAAACGCTCTGTTAACATATAGTTCATTAAACTATCTGCTTTAATACTACAAATGCGATCAGTAAATTTATCATCTTTTAGATCAAACAATGTATCAATCAGTGCATCAAATGTTTCAAAAACTGTTTGAAGTGCTGATGCATGTGAAGACCATCGCGTTGTTTCAACTCTTTTTAACCGACGAAGTTGCTTTTTTGGATAGTATTTTTTTTGATAATCAGAATACAAACTAACTCGTTTTTTGCTACAGCTAATGAATTCATACAGTGTTTCCATGTTTCCAAATAAATCACGAGCTTCTGTACAACTTGAAACTGCATCTACAATGACTAAACTAAAGCGATGGGCACAACACCAAATATATGTTGCACATGGATTTTGTTCTTTAATACAACTCTGAAGACCTTTATATTCGCCTCTCATAGAAGCAGCCCCATCAAATGATTGACCAATTAAAAATTCCTTCCAATTTATAGACATTTCTTGACATATTGTTTCAAACATACCAAATAAATGTAGACCTGTTGTACAAATGGTTTCTTTGACAGCTACTAAACGTTCATGCACAATACAAGTATTTTTATTAATATACCGAAATATTAATGAAACTTGTTCTTTTCGAGAAACATCAAAAGTAGTGTCTAAAGAAATACTTAAAAATTTAGCTTCAATTAGTTCTTTTTTAATAACATTTAATATATTTGTTGAAATGGCTTTAATTAACTGATTTTGACGCTGCCACGAAAGAAAATTATTCACTTTTCTACCTTGGATTTGGATTTCAGTAATATGAGATGCTAATACAGGAGAGTACTTGGCCAATAAGACTACTAGATCTTTGAAGTTACCACGTATTTCTTCATTCCAACCTTCTCGATGACCTCTGAAAGATAGACAATGTCTACCCAAAAATAAGGTTAAATCAATCAGATGACTTATTATTTCCTTATTAAGACATATGTCAGCATTCAATTTTTCTGTGATAGATGGAATAAGTGGGAATGATGCTTCTTTGTAACTGTGTTTAATAGATGACATTATATGATCTTCAGATGTTTCATGCATGATTATTTTGGCAGGCCCATTTTTCCATAAATTGAATCCATGTCTAGTCCAATGACAGTTAGATAGTTTTGTTTTAAATAAAACACAATAATGGCAAAATGCTTTATCAATTTTTATAGAGTAAGACAACCATTTTCGTTTAGTTCCGTTTCCATCACCTTTCCAATACCAAGATTCGTGAAAAGACCGACCGATTTTATCCTTTGGAAAGTGTTTGTCCGGTAGATCATTTGGCATAGGCTGTGAAGGTCCTTTTTTGAAAAAAAATTCTACAAGATCTGGAGTGAGTTTTTCTATTGTAGTAAACACAACAGGATCGCCATCCACTTCAAACATAAAAATAGTCAATTTTAAAATTAATCTTTTGTAATAGTAATATGAAGTATTCTCACTTTCTAAGTCATTTAGCACAGTTTTATCTTGTTTTTCAATTTGTTCCAAATCAACAGTTAAATCATCTACTTCAAACAAAAAAAAAAAGGTTAATTTTAAATTTATAATACATTTATCAGTATAATAATTATTTTAAATACTCTTACTATTTAAGACATTGAGAACAGTTTCATCAGGTTTTCTAATTTGTTCCAAATCAACAGTTAAATCATCTACTTCAAACAAAAAAAAGATTAATTTTAAATTTATAATACATTTATCAGTATAATAATTATTTTAAATACTCTTACTATCTAAGACATTGAGAACAGTTTCATCCGGTTTTCTAATTTGTTCAACAGCTATGGCATTTTCACCAATATCTATTCATTTTATTTGTATTAAAATATATGTATTTAATAAAATAAATATGCCTTTGTTTAATAATAGATAACTAGCCAAACATTATTATAATAATATTATAATAAGTTTGGAATCATAGTTTGGTCAAAATTAAACAATTATTATGATCTTATATAAACAATTTATTTTAGTTGAAAAGTGAAAATTAAAAAATATTATTCAGTTCATTTTTACATACTTAAAGCATTCAAAAATTAGTGATTACTGAATACCTTGCTATTGCACAACTAATTATTATATAATATTACGGTAAATAATAATAAACTATTAATTAAAGCAATGAAATTAAATACTAATACCTACGACCTACCTACCTTTAATATTTGAATTACTAATAATAGGTAGTAAATAAAAAAAAAAATAGTAATATACCTACTTAATAATTAATCATTAATTAAGCATAAGAAAAATAAACAAATATTAAATCTCACTACCTGTTAACTGTACAATTTTGACAGTAAATAAATAAATAGTTACTTACCAAAACGCTGTTTTTTTGTTTGACTAGTTTCAATCATATTTGCTCTCGCTGATCGCTTTTTGAAAAAAGATGAAATATCCAAGTTATTAATTTTAGATTTTCGCATTTTACATGATGTGGTATGCCGTTTCCAATTTGAATCATTCAGCATTCCTTTTTTTTTGCCACAAATGCACTCGTCTTTATTAAGAGTTGACATAGTCCGATATTTGTATTTGGTAATATTTACGCACAGGTACAATAAGTAATAACAATAAAAAAAAAGTACCTACTACTCAGTCTCTGAGTCTCTCGGTCACGTATTGAAAGTGGAATGACTTCATGGTTAAAATGTTAAATTCTATAATCTATTGATATGATGACAATAGTATTTTTATAATTTTATATCAATATAATTATTATATCATTACTGGCTTTTACAGGGAAAACGTTGGCTAAAAATAGCCACTCCACAGTACGAAAAACCACTAACTGATAATGTACACATAATACTCATAATAGATAACACAAATTAAACTGTTCACTATACGTCTATAGTAATTTCTATGCCTACTTCATTAATACACAGAAATACGACACGGCGTATAGAATAGACGTTACAGTGGTAACACTTTTGATTCCAAGTACTAATTTATTATCGAACACTCAGTATCTACCCATCAAATTTGTTCTGTTATATATTTGCCCAACTGCATAACAGGACCCACCACCCACCCATTTAAAAGGGGTGGCGGCTGCCACCCTTACTATATAGGTTCGGCGCCACTGCGGTAAACCTAATGTTTAATTTTATTAATGACCGAAAAATACGATAAGTATTAGATTGGTAGAGGTAATTACCTAATTAATTTGAACAATTTATAAATACATTTATAACTTAACGTTCTAATAGATCCAATAAATGTAAAGAAATAAACAACATACTAATTTACGTTTTTTCTGCTATAATAAGTTATGATTTATTACACAAATTAAAGAGAAAATTATTCTAGGTATTAGAAGATCTATTATTTTTTTAACATTTTAAAATTATTTTTTGATTATTTATTTTTTGTTTTTTTGTTCTTAGATGTTGTTATTTTTATTCAATAAACAAATTGAAATATTATATAAATATATAAAAAAAAAAAATTATTATAACATAAACAACATACTAATTTAAAAATATCAATACAAATTTTTTTATAGATCAAATTTCAATTAAATAAAAGCCGTCGAATTTAATTAACAAACTAGAATAAAAAAAATTCTAGTTACCAAACTATAATTAATCTAATAATAAAAAATTTGATTATATTATTCATTTTTATAGTCAATTTTATTAATTAATTTCAAAAACTATAGTTTTATTAATAATCAATGTACTTACATAATTTGTATTTATTACTTTTAGTAATTTACTATTTTTATTATTCATAATTTTTTTTATAAATTATTTTTGATCATTTTTAATACTTATTTTTTAGAAAAGTGTGAATTAGTCCTCCTCTTCTCCTCAATTAAAAATGCTTCTTGTAGTGAAATTAAAAAGTTCTAAAACCTGGTAAGATTGAATTAATTAATGAAAATAAGTATTGAACACAATTAATATAATTGTCTCTTAACAATAAAAAAATTATTTAAATTATTCGTGTGCCCTCAAAAATGTGCTTGCGTACCATAGATTTGTCATCCCTGAAGCTTAAGCACAATATGTATGTAGAAAACAGTATTATAAAACCTGTGGCAGAATGAGAGGCTCTGATAAAAACAGTGTTTCTCTAATTCACGTTCGGGAACTCTTTCCTCTATTTTGTTGATAATATGGCCTATCCATTCTATCAAATATTGGAGTGCCAAAGTGAATAGGTACTTAAATAAATATTTTAATTTTTGAACATACAAAAAGAGAGTTCACATAAAAGACCTGGAACATTTTAAAAAAGGAAAAATAACCAAAATAATTCATAATTGTTGCAAAAATTAACAAGCAGTGACTGTTTTTCTAATGTTCTCAAAGCACTATACAATTTGTGACAATACTGGTTACATTTTATTTAACTATTAAATCAAAACAAATAAAGTAATATAATCGTAGACTTCTATACGTTAAACTATCAATTTAAGAACATGAAATTGTTTTTAAACTTTTTACAGCACTTTTTTAACATTATTATATTTCATAAACTTTTTTTCATTGAAATAAATAAATACAATCTCGTATATTAAACTAAAAAATATTTATAATAATTTTTACTTTTTTAAATTATTTAGTGTATATTAAATATTGACAGTTTTGTGCCTCGGTTGTTGGTCTAACGGTTTTTGGTTTTTGCTGAAAATCGTCATATTTTTCCCATGTTTTGTTCGGTTCTCTATAACAGTATGCAATATAATGTCCAACTGCATTTATTGCATTTGAAATTGGTGAAATAAAGTTTACAATTCATCTTAGGTATTATAACTCTTTTTTCACTTCAAGAATTGTGGGGATATCCTTTAATTGTGTGTTTAAATCCAGATTTTTTTTAAGATTTCGTTGTTGTGTAAGAGGTACCTACTACTGATTCGATGATTAAATGCTCTTTAAAGTCCAGGGCTTGTGTCACAATTTTTACAATGTGATGGTGTAAAATTAAAACCTTCCATTACATCAGTTAAGAAAATTAAATCATCATTTGGTAGATTTAGTGATACAATTATTTCTTCCCTTAAAAATCTATTAGAACAATCAGGACATACCATTGTTGCAACAATTGAAGGAAAGTTGGCAAAAATTTTGTTTAACATGAATTGGGCCGTACAAGCTGCATTTATTACAGTCAATTCGGAAGTACATTGGTTCGTAAATAAGTCTTTAAAAAGTAATCCTCGTTTCCAATAGGATTGCACGGTAATACCATCACGTATGGCATGGGAAACCAACTCCATAAATTTATTTTCTGTTCTTTTTTCAACAAACTCAGCATAAAGTTCGCTATCAGCGTAAGCACAAAACATTACTTATGATATTGAGTCGAATGTACATGTTATAAGAGACACATAATCGTTACCAATATGAATACTTTTCAATTCTGAAACAGATCCATTCCGTAAAATGCCTATAACCGAATTTCTCGTGCGGCTCTTATCGTTGCAGTGCCAGTATCCGTTGGGTCTTTTGTTATATACTTAGATTTTTTTGTTTGATTTTTATGTTTACCTTATCCCATCCTGTTTGCGCCCTGAACAGGGGGAACCCGAAGGACCACTCGGTGAGAGCCCGAGAACTGAATATAATTGTTTTGGCCACTGCCACCACTAACGCCGACTATTTGAGTGGGTAGGCAACTCTAGGTGCTCTCGCCTGAAAGTGTGCGAAGTAGGCAATTCTACGCACGACGACGACGACAGGCAGGAAGGAGATCCCTACCATAGGATTTAGGATGATGCAGCTAGTATGAGGAGGGGGTCTCTGTGTCGATCTATCTGGTGCATGACCACAGAGCTCACACAAACAGGGACAGTACTTAAATTAGCTAAACTACTGAAGTCTTGAGCAGTTGAGTTGTAGTTGGTACCGACCGCCACCTGGACGACCTGGGCGGCCTCTCACACAACGTTCGTTGCTGGCGGACTTACGCGGGTGTGGATGTCGCAATGACGTGATAGTGTCCAAAGTCAACCCACAGAATAATAATAATATAAATAAAGTGACTCACGGTTTACGAGTCGGCAACGCCAAGAATTTATTTCAATAATAATACACAATGATCTGATGCCGTTACAATAACGGCGACAGGTGTTATCGCAATGACAACACAAAATAATAATCTCTGGTCACAGTGACCGCACAGTTGATGGTACACTATTCAATAATAATAATAATAATAATAATTTGCTGGTGTGTGTACCAAACAACTAAAAAACAACGAAAAAAGAATAAAAGTAATAATACGTGTTACCGCTGCAATAGCGGAGAGGAGAGAAAAAAAAAGATATATAATAAGGCACAACGCAACGATAATAATAATAAACAAGGGCGTTGGCCGCAAAAAGTGATTAAGTGATAGACTATACACAATGATAGTTTAACATAAGACAAAACAAAAACAATAATATAATAAATGTATGAGACAACGGGCTGATCGATAACTCACATTAAAACAAAAACAAAGAGATTAAATAAACATAACAATAATAATAATTCGCAATTAACAGACAGAGAGGTGAATGGCTGAAGAGGGAACAGATAGGAGTAGGTCGTCGTCGCCGTACGTAAAACTGCATACCGCGATGCGCTAATAACTTGGCGCGAACACATCCAGTCTTCCGCAAAATCAAAAATATTTTGTTCGTGTTCGTCTTGCTCGTCCCAAATCAGCCGTTTTGGTTCGTTTTGAATGTCTGTGTTAGGTGTTTCGGCCTTATTTTCGGTTTCTGAAATAGTTCGTTTTAGTTCGTCATAAGAATTTGAATTTGAAATCAGTCATTTTAATTCAACTTGAATTTCCGAAATTGGTCTTTTGGTTTCATGTTCAATATCCGAAATATCTCCTTTTGACTAATCTACATATGTGTTCATTAAATTCATCAAACCAATGATTGATTCAACGTGAGTTACAAAAAAATCATCTAAACGAAGTGGTAAAGTTTAGTGT
>NC_042493.1:45817199-45819477 GCF_005508785.2 Acyrthosiphon pisum
GACATCGCATTTCTTGTTTAAGCGACTTATCAAAATCGTATGAAAAACATCTAGAATTTAATGTTTTAAAAACTCTTTTATCAAATAATCAACAAAGATTCCATAAGTCAAAGTCCACATTAACTAATTTAATAATTTACCATCCTGATTTAATACAATCTTAAGAAACGGAGTTTAAATCCATGCATTCTATACTGATAACAAAAAGTCATAGTAATATAATACAATAAATACTAATATTTTAGTCAATCAACTTATTAAAATATTAACACTATTTGAATCATATCTATATGATTGAACTCAACCACACAAGTATAAATGTATATTTAATGTAATTTAATTTGAGTTTCTTATAGACATTTTTTTTTTGATAAAGGTAGATTATCCTATAAAGAATCTTGTATTACATTTTAAAATCTTAGTTCAAAAAAGAAAAATTTTTTTGAATTCTTAACTCAAAATAATTTGCTAATTTTCGTGATTTTTACATATTTTGTCAATTTTTGAACTTTAAATGCTAATAAAAAAAAAACTGTGACTAAGAATTTTTAATATTTTTCAAATGTCATTTCAACAATATAGTAGGAGCCATGTATTAAATTTTCAAGTATTTTTACTCAACAAATAATGTTTTATTGACATTCATAGAAAAAAAAAAACTAATAAAATTGGAAACTGAAAATGTCCCTAAACAGTTCAACACAAATCAAAATATTTTAAAATTGTATTATGTATAGAAAATGGAAATATAAACAATCAGTGAAAATTGCATGTATTTACGGTTATTTGTTTTAAAGTTACACCAAAAAACAAAATCGATTTTCTTGAAAACAGCTTTTGCGTAAAAATTCCCGTTTTTCCTTAATTTTTCTTTTGTTTTTCACGGCGGTTTTGAAAACTATTGGAAAAATGTTACTTTTACCCCCTAAAGTACCAACTAGATTCACTTTCCTGTCAGAAAAGGTACTGTTGAAGAAAATCCAAGCACTTTTACTGTCCTAAAACGTGATGACAGACACAAAAAAAATTTAAAAAAAAAAAAAAAAAACACACATTGTAAAATCAATACATTCATCGTTCCACTCAGAATCTAAAACCATGAATTAATTGTATATATATATACATTAATATTATGAGAACAAATTTATTTTAAGAATACAATTTTTCGAGTTAATTACTCATGTCTTGTTGTAAATTATAATGCCGTTTAATAAGTAAACTTATATATAACAGGGTATCCAACCTACGGCCTGCCTCTCCTTTTGCCATAAAAATAGAAACTTTACCAGCTTGAAGTTATCGAGTTTTTTTTTTTTAGACAACATATTTCTAAAAATGTTGGCCCGCGATGCCAAAGCGTATATCAAATTTGGCCCGCCGTAAAAAAAGGTTGGAGACCCCTGTATTAGACACTATAAAACCTTTGAAATCGGTACCTAAATGCGCTCGTAGAGGCAGGGCGTTACGACGTTTATACCTATGTTGGGACAATATTATTCACTCGGATAGTTCAATATAATGAATTGCGGAAAAAAAGTCCCGATAAAAAATAATGAAAATATATCAAAATTAAAGTATAAATATGTTAAAATTCTATTGAAAAATACATTTAAGTTACATAAAAAATCTTATAATATCATATAAAATGCAGTTAAATACCTACTTAAATCACATATTGAAATATAATAAAATTTAATTTAATACAAGTCTAAGATAATAAAATGTAATACATTATACAATAGTCAATAATAAATAAAATTATAGTACCTACCCATATAATTATAATAAGAATCAGTGATGTAAACTGGTGCGACCCCTGAAAATATCATAGGGTCGCAAGAGTATCTTTTTGCGACTCCAAAAATCACGATTTCAGTTTTCAAAAAACTTCTTTTACTTCAAAACAAATTTAATTTTTCGTCAAGTCTACTTAAGATCGACTTTCTCAGATTTTAATTTTGAAGTAAAACTTCTTTCTTAAGGTGTGGGTGGGAAAAAATCGTAACGAAAAATGAAACGACACGTTTGTTTATTTATTTATATAATATGTCCATATCAACTATTGAACTATTAATAAACAAAAATGTCTATCATAAATTACATATTTTTTTATTGTATTAATTTTTCTCACTCTCCCTAATTTACTTGTAATTTCACGGACCCAATTACTTATGAAAGAAGTTTTACTTCCCAGAGTGTGTAATGGTGGGCTCACACGCTCTCACTTTTTTTTTTGAATTCTTATCGCTTCACTAGATCAATCGGTACGTTGGAACCA
>NC_042493.1:45819527-45835136 GCF_005508785.2 Acyrthosiphon pisum
AAAAAAAAAAAAAAAAAAATTTAATTATTTACTATGTATTATGCTTTTATAATGTTAAATGTTTATGTATGTATTTTTCTTTTCTTTTGTAAATCATATTATATATTATGTATTATCATTATTCTCATTATATTACTTTATTTCTTAGTCTATCATTTTAACATATCATATTAGTATACGCTTTATTATATTATATTATATATTATTAAATTTTATAACTAAAATAACTCCCTCTCTTCATCACAAGCCTAGCTTAAAGGAAAGAGGTTAATCGAATCTGTTATATGTATTTATCAATTTGTTTGAATGATAATAATAAAAAAAAAAAAAAAATTCTTTAAATTTTGTATTTTGTATAATTATTGGTTCTTGAAGTTGTTTTTTATATAATATATTATATTATTGTGAAAAAATTTGAGGATGGAGAAGGTGAATATGTGTTTTATAAATAATGGTGCAGTACAAACATTTTTATCTTTAATAGTATAATCAGAGGTGTGAGTCCTGTGGTTTGGAGCTCTGTGGGAACTTTCCATCGGAATTCATTTAATGTAATACACAATGTTAAGTAGGAATTCCTTAGGTAATTCCTTATGGATTTCCTCAGATACTCCATTACAGAATTCATAAAGTACTTCCTTATGAAGTTCCTTAGGTTATTCCAAATGGAATTCCGTAGGTGCGGACATTAGGAATACATAAGGAATAAAATAGGAGTTCCTTCTATATTCCCTAAAGTTCCGTCAGAAGTTCCTTGAGATTTCCTTAAGAGTTCCGGTGCTGTTAGGGATTACAGATTAGTTCGTAAGTACGATATTATGACTATTTCTGGGAAAGAAAAATTAATTAAATCAATATCAGATAGAACAGTTCTCTATTATTTAAAAGTTATAATTTACCTTGTATTTATAAATTTCTGACTTAATTTAAATATTTCGTTAAACATAATTATCAACATTGCCTATCAGTATTAGACATTTAGGTAAGTTGATGCGTCGAACACTACTTGAAGACGTGTTGACGTACTTGTCTCTTTGAAGACCGCGTGATGCTTTTTTATTATCACTAACAGCTTGGTCGTCGTGTATTTGATCCATATGACCTAGCTGTATATATTAATTTATAAAATTAGTATATTCGTTTTTTAACTTTGGGTTATTCGTAAAACGACGTTCAAGATTTAAGAGACGGCGCTTAGCTATGTCGTAGGAACTACCTAAATCTATTACGTTTTCGCGAAAAGGTAGATGTACGATAAATCGGCCATCTACGCCCCTTGTCACCGTCTTGTCGAAATATTTTTTGCATATTTTTTCTTCAATTGTATATGCATCCTTTCTTTCAAATTCTTCTACGCACCAAAACCGAGGTAACATATTTTCTATTGTCGTGTCGTTATGTAATGACGATAACGTCAGAACCACACTGAAGTCACGTCACACGTATCACGTCACTTTACCAACCTCACGCGTGACAGCACGGTTTTTGTTTCTGAAAGTTTACACATTTTCGACTCACGTTACCTCACGTTTATATAGTTTATATTCAATAATTTTTTTCCGGAGTTCTGAAATAAATATTTTAAGTTTTCCAAATGGACGAGCTTTTAATAGAAAAAGTAAGGGATCATGAAGCCCTGTATAATCATGGTTCACGTGATTATCGTGATCAACAGCAACGTCAAACCGCATGGGAAGAAATTGGAAAAGAGTTAAAAATATCAGGTATGATAAATATAACTTTTAAATGTTAATTATATTAATTATGTTAATTATTTGGTATATGACTTAATTACTTAAACAACTAGTATAATGTAATTTGTCAATTGTATATTAAATATTAGTAGTGAAATAAGTAAATACTTTATCAGACGTGTATACCAGCGTTTTGTGTAGAAAACAAGTCTAATAATATACACTAGATTAATCTAATCTAATCTTATTACATACATTATTATACGCAATCATATTATATTTCTTCAATCCACATTTTGTTTATACAAAAATAATCAAATATTACATCGACATATTTTTATTTAGATAATGACAATATTTAATACAATATAAGCACAACGAGAATATGCGAATTTAATTTTAACTTTTATTACGTCTAGTTTTATAATAAAAAAAATAACTGATGTCTATATAATAATAAGTTATGTTAAAACACGTATAGCTTAATATTTATGAATTAAGAATGAATTCTTCCTTTTCGAACACGTTCCACCTGCCAAACAACACTACCAGCATCTGAATTAAAATAATCTCTAAATTTTTCTCGTACTTGAAACGCTTCACGAGTGCTATTTCTTCTTAGAAGATCTAAATTCAATAAAGCTGCTTCTGGAAGTTGTAATGATTCATTATCGGGTTCAAACACATTGTCTGCACATAACATGTTATGCAGACAACACGATGCAAGCACAATTTTATCTACAAATTCTGGTTGTACTTCTAAGTGCCCACGGAAACACCTCCAACGAGCGGCCAATATTCCAAAAGCGTTCTCGACAACGCGTCTTGCTCGTGACAATCGGTAGTTGAATATTTTATTGGGCTCATTATCCCCTAAATAGTTTCTACTGTATGGGCGAAGCAAATAACTCTTTAATGGAAATGCTTCGTCTCCAACAATGACATAAGGCTGAGGATCTCCGTTTTCTGTTAAAGGGGCTGGCTCTGGAACATTGAGTGTCTTATTATTCAACTTTTGACCAATTACTGACTGAGAAAAAATTCCACCATCACTATTCCTTCCATATGAGCCGACATCAATTGCAATAAACTTATAGTCTGCATCAACAAGTGCTAAAAGTACAACTGAATGACTACCTTTATAGTTATAATAAGTAGATCCGGCATTAATGGGGCATTGGATATTAATATGCTTGCCATCAATAGCACCGATGCAATTTGGGAAATGCCACATTTTTTTGTATTTTGCTGCAACATTTTTCCACATTTCTTCTGTGGGTGGTGGCATTACGATTGGTCCCAATCTATTCCATATTGCATCACAGACTTCTTATACAATTTCTCGAACCGTACTGAATCCCAATCTGTAGTTGAATCCAATACTTCTAAAACTATTTCCTGTTGCTAAAAATCTGAAAAAAGAGGATTAATATAAATAATTTTTAACTTTAGATTCTAAATATAAAAATATTGAAAATAAATTAAAATAGTTTAATAAGTAATAATATAATTTTTATATTTTATATTCAGGAAATCTAGCAAAACAACGCTGGGAAAACTTAAGGAGATCTTTTTGTAATGCAAGAAACAGACGTCGTGATGAATCAAAAAGTGGTTCAGCTTACAAAAAGAAATCATCTTGGAAATTTGAACAACAAATGTCATTCATCATACCTTTTTTAGAAAGTAGAAAGTAAGTACAGTGAGACCTCTAAATACCGGGCACTCACGGCCACCGTAATTTTGTCCGTTATTTAGAGGTGTTCGTTAAGGGAGGGTTTACTGTATTGATATTGGGATTGCCATCAACATTACAATTTTTTTTTGTTTTTATATATTATATTATATTATAATCTATATTTTTCTTTTGAAGGACGCAAGGAAATTTGAACGAGACTAACTTATTTGCTGAACCTGAAAATCTATCAGAAGAGTCTGAAGCAGAAGATCTCGCATCTTTTAGTCCACTGAATAGAGAAAACGAACAAGACTCTCAAGCCGACCAAACTTCAGATTTCCATTCAGCTTTTAAGGAATCTGATATTCCTGAGAAACGCAACGAACCAGTAGAAACGTTAAAACGTTTTAAAATACAAAAACAACATACAACTCCAGCAGGACAATTGGTGGAACTTATAAAGGAAAGTTCGGCTTTAAGGAAACGCCAACACGAAGAAAAAAAAACACATCAGGCTGCAATTAAGCTTGATAGTGTTTTAGATACACTTGATGATACTGACTTGTTTTTTTTAAGCATGTCAAGAATGACGAAGCAGTTGCCAAAAGTGGAGCAATCCCAAATTAAACTTCAGTTGAGTAATTCTGTACTATCTGCAGAAATAAGATGCAACCAACAATCATTTTCGTCGACTCCCTATCCCTATTCTATACAACCTCAATCATTTGCCTCATCTCCATCGCCAGCTCTAAGCCAAGAATATTCCAGTGGCGAATATTCAACAAATCCCGAAACGAACAACAGAATGACCGTACTTGAAATGGTATCTCTTCCTCAATCACAGTACCAATAAATTAAGTATTTATCTTTTTTTGTTATAATTAAGCAAAAGTTAATATTTCACATAAAAAAAATTGTATCTTAAAAAATTAAAAAATTCTATTCTATTCTAGTAGTTAATGGTTAAATAAAATATTTATAATTTTAATACCGATATTATGGTTATATTTTATAATTATTATTACGTACCTTAAGCAAACAGCTAATCTTTCTTCTGTGCTGACGGCTCTTCTAAATTGAGTATTTTGTTTATATATGTCTGGTTTAATGAGTTCATGTAAAAAATCAAACTCTTCCATCGTCATCCGGAAATACATATGGAATCGTTTCGTATCTTTTTTTAATTCCGGAACAAGTCTATGAAACTCACCCAAAGTTTCTCTTTTTTTATTAATTGCATGGACCCATTCTCTTGTTTTTGTTTTATTTTCTTCTTCATCAAGAACTACAAAAGCAGCTACAGCTTCCAACTCCTCTTCCCAACCCGATGAACTACTTGAACTTCCACAATCCATTTTAATTAAAAACACGCAACCCTTGGGTATAATGGTGGACAACCGACTAAATACTGTGATGTGATATAGCATGACAATAGAAAATGTGACAGTAGTGTATTTCCAAACGTGACATCACGGTTTAAATGTGTTAATGTGATAGCACGTGAGCTCACGTGACGTGACAATAGTCTGTTTCCACCTTAAGTGACACACGCTGTTAGTTATCGGTTCAGTATTGCGATTATACTTTGGTGCCGTCGACGTAGGTCCTGACACTACCCACCCAAGTCTCGTCTCTTGAAAAACAGGGCCGTCGGGTGCCGGTTTGATTTGACGTTCGTTTATTAAATCATAAAAATGTGACGCACCTATTAATAAATCAACCTTTTGTGGCGACCAAAATAACGGATCGGCCAAGTTTACATTCTGCGGTATATGACCTATATTACTCATCTGTTTTGACGGTATCTCGCTCGTAATCTTAGGTACTACCAACAATTTTAATGTGAAGCTATAGTCGTTAAATCTCGATTTAAAATGTGCGATTACGTATGAGTATGCGTGTTGCGTCGTTGAGCCGATACCACTAATTTGGTGATAAGTTTTCGACCTTCGTAATTTTAAACATTGAACCAATTCCTCTGTAATAAAATTGCTTTGCGAACCCGAGTCTAATAATGCGCGACATAATGATGATTTTTGATTTTCTCCAAATGCTCGAACAATCGCGGTTGATAAAAGTATCTGTTCATAGTTGGTGCCATGCACATGCGCACTTATTGACGCGTTACTGTCAGTTTGGATCGATGAACGGTTTGTTTTCTCTTCTATTTCCGTTTTTTCCTCATTGTTAATTTTATTTTGGGGGATATGTAACAAAGTATTGTGTGCTTTGCTACATTTAAAACAATTCCGTGACGAACATTTTTTTTTAAAATCATGTTTACGCAGGCATAATTTACATAATTTGATTTCATTTACTTTCTTAATGCGATCGTTTATTGATAACGCTAAAAACGTGGGACATTTGTATATGGTGTGTTTTAAGTTGCATATAAAGCAGGTTACATCCGTGGTGGTAGTGAGCACTGTAGAAGCTGTACGTGATTTATTATAACTATTCTTTTTACATGTACCGTTATTAATTTCCTATGTGGTATTCATAAGGTTTTTAGATGATTCTACGGCTTGTAAGATTTGCGAACGTTCGTCTAAAAATATCATTAAATCTTCGACCTTAGCAATCTCGGTTTTTGGTGATTTTACCTCCCATTTAGTTAGCGAGTTTGCGTCTAATTTTGTGCATATTATGTGTATGAGTAATGGGCCCCATTCGCTTGGTCGTTGCTCTAATGCTTCGAGGGCCGAAATATGACTACGTAGTGTGTCTGAGAACAGGCGTAAACTATCCGACGAATTTGCTTTAATCTGCGTTTAATTCTCATATATCTTTTACATGACATTGAATTAATAATTTTTCATTTTGGTAACGCGTGGTCAACGTCTTCCAAGCGTGCTCGTAATTTATTGCCGTTGTTTCGAAATTTTTTATGCAATATTTGAATTGGTGTTAAATTACTATTTGTATGAATCAATGCCGTAAAAATGTCTTTAAATGATACCCAATCATTATAACTACCATTAAACACCGGTATATTTAACGCTGCCAATTTTATAATCGATGATGTCGAATTAATGCTCTCTCCACGATCGGAACTTCGGACAGTGGTGTCATTCTGGTTTGACCTAGTTGAACTAATTTTTTGTTCAGCCTCAGCAACTGTCTCAAAATATAAATTTTCGAAATCAATCCTATACTGCGAATGATCTGTATTTGTATCGTTGCTTATCTCTAATTCTTCAATCGCTGTTTGGACTAATTAAAAATTTTACCAAGCTTCTTCTATTTTGACCTGTCGCAGAGGTATTTGTTTTAGATCACATTCGGGTGATCTTATAAAATTTTGAAATCGCGTTACTAGTGCCCTTATTTGACCGCGTCGCGCTGTTAATGTATCAAGATCTCCCATTTTACTTTATACGACGACGATAAAAATATTTATACTGTGCTATTCGATATATTCCCGTGTAGATAACTAAGGTTATATTATTATATTGTACCTATTGGCTAATACGATGTTATCCGAACATGGGTTGACGTTTTGACAAAGATATCGTAATATTTATTACTTTGATATCGCGACTATACTCGACTCACTAGCCTGACTGGGAATTGCCATTTTATTTAAGTAACGAGACAGGAAAACTTTTAAATAATACGGAAAAAAGGAAAAATATAAAAAGTGACTCTCTTACCTTAACAGCTTGATTCCTTCGATGGTGGTTGGTGGGCTGGTTTGCTAACCTTACGCGTAGACTTTTGGTACAGTGACAGCTAGCACTTTCACGATTTTGGCAGTAGTAGGTAAATTCTGTGTCATAAGCGATGGCGTCGATCGATGGAATGGCACTTTTACTTTAACAACGCACTTTTCGAATGACTATAACGATATACTAAATACTTTAGCGCTTCTATATTCAGAATAAAAAATAAACATAACGACGAAAAACGCACTTTTTCGTTGATCGATCACGTGCTACGTTGCTCGTTCAAATCCGGACGAATGGACCAAATGTTGCCGTGGTACACTAGCAATTTCTTTAAAAGCTTCGATTTAAGTGGACTGTATATTAATTTATTAATAATTGAATCGTAATTGTGGTATTTTAAATGCAATTTCTTTATTTATTTAATTACACTTTAAAATAATTATAATTATAATTTTCGTGTGAGGTCTTACGCTCTGTACAAAATAGCGCAGACCTCAAAGGTACGCAGACCGTAAACGACTAAAAACTGTTATCGTACAATACTGTGATGTACAGACGACGATCAGACGTACGGCCAATATCTTATCGCAGTATCGTACAATAAATAATAATAACTATAATCGACATTAAAGATATTCATAATATATAAGTGACACAAAACACATATACGATGCGAATATGCGATACGCAACATCCAGTATAGTGGATTTACTATTTTTTAGCTTCTTATTCTGATTTGAAGTTTAAGAGACATATCTTCGCTGTCCTTGAAACACTCATATTTTATTATTTATTTATTCATTATTATCAACAATACGGGCTGAGCCCAATTATACATAATAACAACAATAACAATAGTGATGATTACTAATTTATTTAATTAAAAACATATATAATATAATAAAAGATACAACAAATACTATAGAAATGATGGATCACTATTTGCCATACATGCTAAGGATTGGCTGATTTTCAGAATAGTTGGTGTTGCATTTTGGAATAAAAAATGGAAATTTGACGGACAGAAGAGCAAGGGACTTTAAAGTTAATCATAGAAAATACGGCAGAAGGATCAATACAGCCATCTATTATAGGCGGAGAAATTTCAGGTAAGCAACTTTTCTTCTATCAACTAATGATGATAAACCAAGCTTATTTAAAATTGGGTTATAATCATGAGGTGGATGGTCGATACTTAAAATAAATGCTGCATATTTTAGGAATTTACGTAGTACTCTTTCAATTTGATCCCTACCACAAGAAGTGGAAAGATTCCATATAATAGTCCCATATTCCAAAATATTATATCAGTTATATAATTCTATTCCTACAGCTGTAAATAAACTAAAAACCGAAACTCAACTTGATAAACTAATATAATGTTCGTCAATTATTAAATATTTTTATTTATATATATTATAAATTTATAAATAACAATATACTATGTATCATTTACATACTTGTGCCGCATGTTCACCTTCATTTTAGAAAGATTAGTTAACTCAAAATGGTGTTTGGTCAACTTTAGACATACATTGTTTAAGCTATTACATTCAATTTTAAACATATTGGGATAATATTCTAATTATATAGGATTTTTAGATGGATAAATCTGAAATAATAATAACAATTTTTTTTATAAGACATTAATGAATCATAAAATGTTTGATACTTGTTTCATAATTTGAATTTATAAATCTATAATTCATAATTAAATCAAACTGTACATACCATTAACATTTCGTCTAACAAAAGTATTCCTTTCCTTCGAAATTGAACATTTTTTTTTTAAGAATTTAAAAAAATTGCCATCGAATCCACATCTTATTTTAACGGAAAGTAAATATTTTCTAATTGTATTTGTACACGGGAGAGGGAGAATATTTTGGTAATGTAGAAACTTATACCCACTTGGAAATCTAAAAATAATAATAAAAATTACAGTTTCCACTTATTTTTTAAATATTTTATGTAAAATTTTAATGTACATTAATATCTTATTTGGAATAAAAAGCAAATTAGCATCCAGTTATCACTGTATCTACGGTTTTTTAAGTTCTAAACTGTATATGCTTTAAGTATTTCAAATCCTAAATCAGTTTGACATTGTGGAATGTTTAAATTTTTCAGTATTGAAATCAGATTAATGTCTGTTATCTCTTCCAATTTCATTTTTACATTATTTAAATTTTGTTTTAAAGCAAATATTTTTGTATTGACTCAGAGAACTTTTGGACAACTTTATTTTATGTTTTTCTTAACCTTTCCAAGAATTATCTTTTATTTAGAAAAAAATGAACTGTACTACTTGACCGTAGTTTACTTTCGGCTATGTATGAGCGTCTTTTGTACAATTTACAAATATTACCATACAGTTTGTTTAAAAATAAATTATTAATGAATAAAAATAATTATAACAATAATTACCTTTCAGTGACTTCAAGTATGGTTGAACAGTTGGTAAGGCGCCTCAGGAGGGCATCAGTAAGGCAAGCTTACATCAAGCCACATGGCAAGAGGTACCGCGAGCCGAACCACCATCCACCGACACCAGTACACTTTGGCACCCCGTACAGTGTTGCCAACAATTGTTAGCAAAAAATGGACCTATTGAAGAAATTGATTATTATTCAACCAATCTTTTCGGAATTTTTGAGTATATTGGGGTTTACTTATCGTCACACACAGAGAAAAAAACAGACGAGACTCGTGAGCGACGAAAAGGTTGACTAGCAGAAGTTGAATAAATAGAATAAAGCCCTAGGATATTCCTATTTCCTGTTATATTTATATCTGACAATTCACAAATGTTGAAATGTACATTGTAAAGGTAGTTTAAAGGGAGCATAGAACTAGAATCTGATGAAATTAATTAAAGTGCTAGAAAATGTGTTATTTAATATGAAATTAAAAAATATTGCTAGAATTGTGGCTACCTGTTAGATGTAATTTTCAGTGGCTAGTGGCTCTTTAAAAAATGCTAGTTTTAGCTATTAAATGGCTGACTTGGCAACACTTTGGGGTCCCCGAATGGTGGATGGGGGGGGGGGGGTGTATGACACAGCCCGCATTATAGTGCGGCCAACGAAATTAGGTGGGTGATTTCGTTGGCCGTACTATAGTAGCAAGTACAATGTACAAGCACTATAGCGGCCTTTCTCGCTGTCTATCGTATCTCCAACCACCAGTACGAGACGTAAGCATCGCGACCGGGTCGACTCTCCAGCCAGACCGAGCCAGTAATGACGTACAACGGTCACATATATTCATATTTGGTCGTAATATTGTACCTATTTAAAGTCACATCCATAAAGTGCTGGTGTTGTGTTTTTTCATCGCCTCAATCTAAACCAGACTTTCCGACCCGACCACGATCAACCTTGATTATTGCATCGGGTCTGCGTCAGAAATTCGTTTAGATTTCATTTATTTAAGCAGACCCATGAGTTATGATAGTGGCTGTAACATTTCACACTGGGTATGGCCCATTGAAATTCAGCATACATATAAATTCGGGGAAGGGCCTAACAATTTTTTAATGTAGATACTGGCCACTCATCATTTTTACGTTCAAAATAAGAAAAAAAATCTTTATTCTCGTGATAACTACTTTGACGAAAATATACAATTTTTCATAATACAATAGTCAATAAACAATACTTTTAAAAAATTTCAGGGGGCACTTGGTCCCCTCAATTACGGGCACACACTTTGGTTTTACAAGAAATTTTGCATTAACAATATGAGAAATCCCAGACGGCCAGACCTCACGATAAAACTTTAGAACTTGGATAGTTTCACGTCTATAGTTAGGTATCGATTATTGAATAATTAATAATTATTTATTATTTATTTAATTAATAATTAATATCTCCACATGAACCTGGGTGTTTAAAGTGTGTAGATTTTATTGATATTGATCTAATGATTTCAAGTACCTACCTTTATAGTTGCTTGTATATATTATTTACGTGACATTGTTCAAGTTGAATTAATAAGTTATAAGTTTTTGTGTAACAGTGCATTTTAATGCAAATTATGTGCTTGTTTTAAATGTAGGTTAGGTATATAGTAAAATGTAGCAACTGTGACACAACTCACAGTCCTCCTTAAAACTCCTTAAATAAATAAAAATTAAAACAAATAACTGTTTAGCGTTTACTTAAATAAACTTGTTATTCCTTTAGAACACAGGTAGGTACCTTATTCATTTTTTACGACGGGATTTTATACAAGGAAATTCATTAATTATATCCTCATAATACATTTTTTTGCAAATTTCATTTTTAATGTTGAGAATAGCAAAACTATTTAAATGATCCTCTGTTGATCACGATCGCAATTTGTAATCCTTTTTAATGTTGAAAATTACTTTTCAGCTAAACAGTTTAAAGGGCATAATTATAGTTTAGGTGTTAAACTTTTGGGATTTCTTTTAACAGTGTCTTTTCTAATAGGAAAGTGAATCTAGTTGGTATTTTGTGGGACAAAAGTTTCCTAGAATTTTTCAAAAGCGCCGTGAAAAATAAAATAAAAATTAAGGAAAAACGGGAATTTTTGAAAAAAATCGATTTTGGTTTTTGGTGTAACTCCAAAACAAATGACCGTAAAAATATGACATTCTGGCTGAATGTTTATATTAGTTATGTTTCAATTCAAAATTAATTTGTGTATTTCGTGCATTTTTAATTATATAAACTGACAATATATAGATTCCGAGTTCATTGACAAATTGGATAGCGATGAAGATTTTCCAAATAAAAAATTTGTTATTACTTTCTCATCTGACGAATGGAAGACAATCCAACCGGAACGAGTTCAATATAATTTAATGGATAAAAGACCACTGCTTCAGCGTTTTAAAACCTATGAAGTTTTACCCAAAAAGAAATAGACACCATTATTGCAGAATATTTTTGGATACATACACAATTACACAGTTTAAATAATCCTTTTCAAAAATGGGTTGAACGAATTTTTGATGAAACTAAATCTTTTTTACAAACTGGAAATAATATCAATCCATTATATTAACCTGAACTAGTTCCATATATTATAAAATTTATGAAACTAGTGCCTTTATGGTCAGCTATGATTGTTCTCATTTTTGGTTACGGAGATGAAACGGCAAATTCGGCAGACGCTGAATCAAGCTTCCAAAAATTAAAAAATTAAACATTTAAAAATATTTTACTACCCCCGGATATTGAACTGTTTTTAGAAAATCATATATCTTCACTCCGTGTCATGTCATTATTAAAGTCAAGTCGTTAATTATTTCCAAAAGACACAACAATTCATAATAATAGCCAAAGTCAATTCAACAAAGACAGTTCACCACTTTATAAAGAAATTTACATTAATAAAGAAGGTTTACTCACATATTATGGTAATTCCGATCTTCAAAAATCACCACCGTACGAGGAAAGCCACGAGATTAAAAAAAGTGCACAAACATAATTTACTCATAGTGATTCTGATAAGAACTCACCACTGTATGAAGAATGTGATTTGAATATATACATCTCCATTTAATATGGATAGTGATTCAATTGTTGACAGTTTAGACTCAGGAAGTTTAAAACATTTAACTTACAAAAATAAGACGCCGGTCAAAGATGATTATGAAAAGAAAGTTGATAGTTATATTGAAAGTATTTCTACTAACTTCAATTCAATAAATAAAACAAAAAAAAGTGTCCGTTGTGTGCAGTAGGTAACTTTCCAACAGATAAGTCTCAAAAATGTGTCACTTGTGATACTCCAGTTCATACATTGTCTATAGACAATGTATGAACATGTATACATGTTCAATTTCTAGACCCGGTCAGAGTGGAACAACTCTTGTATGTTTGACATGATCTCATGATGTCCTCTTTGCTGATGATTTGACAAAAGAAAATAAATGTATTGAAAGTTGGAATAAGAAATCAACGAATAAAAAAAGAATACGGTCTTACCTAAACCCAAATCCTCATCTTCAAATAAGTAATTTAAGAAAAATGAAGACTTTACCCATTTTAAAAAATGGTTCTTGGGCTGAGGAATTAAAAAGTTGTTTGGTTAAAGGCTATGGTAAGACAATCCTTAGTAACACTTGTGCATTTGATTCAACTGCGTCGATATTAATGGTTAGGTTATGTAGTAGTGGTAGTGATATTTTATTTTTTGTGAAATTCGATGTTCTTTAGTGCTAAAAAGATGCCCAATAATCTCCTGAACACTAAACTTTAAAAAAAAATTAAAATCGGTTAATATCTTCAGGTAGCGGATCGGAAAAAAACGTTTTAATAGGCGGGCGGGGAGAGGGGTGTTCGTAACTTTTGCGAAACAATGCTCTGCACCGTTGTTTTCGTCATCTGAATGATTGTATTATAGCCAAATGGCGTTCTGTTATTACTCATCAGCAGTCGGCACGGGCATGACTTCACTGGACAGGTAAGCATACACAGCAACGTGTTCAAACATGCGCCACACACTGCCCAGCGCCCGTCCTACGACCAGGCAGGCCAGGAACGTGTGAAAACCTGCACGATACACCGCACCACAAATCGGCCAAGCATGTTATATTGCTCATTATCTAGATAATTGTGTGCTGTTTAGTGTGTAAAGAGCTTCTGTGATATCAAGATGTCTTTCAATCTGCAATCTTCGGATACTGAATGTCCGATTTTTGGGACACCACAACTGGTATTCAATGGTAATGCTGCCTACCTATGGGGATATGATGAAACATTTTTTATTTATCTCTAATGAGATGAAAAAAACATGCAAGAAAAGTCCTTCAACGAAGGTAAAATTGTTAAAAACGTGGTTGAAGTATGGACTAAAGCGATTCCTACTGTGTCCGTTCAACGTATTGAATCGACGTTTTCGACGTTTTACGAAAAGTATAAAAATGCTAAGAAAAGTTTCGGATCTAAAGCCCATACAACTGAGAACACCAAGGACAAAAGTAAAACCGCGTTGCTTGAAATGGGGCAACAGTTATTTGATATTAATCAATATGCATGTAAGTGCTCTGAACCGAAATTTTGCAAGTGTCCAGCTTTCAAGAAGATTCCGTTTCTTGAATTAAAATTTATGGAAGATCAGCGAACCGTTCGTAAAATGGGAATCGGAAGAGTTGATCGGAAAGAAGCAAAAAATATGAGAGAAAAAGAGCGGAAAATTAAACGGATGGCACGGTCAAAAAATCTACAAACTATTAAAAATATTCAAGGTCAATTTACATCAATTTTTGCTCCTGAAACGGAATCAGGTCAAGACTCAGATAGTGAAACGGACGAATGGCGTCCACAAAAATAGTCATTATTGGAATCTAGTTACTATAATTGCAAAAAACTTAAAAACGCATCTGTAGCAGCCGATTGGATTACAATAAGGAAAGAACCCTCATGTACTAATGGAAGCAGACACACGATGAAGCAAATAACACTCTCATCGTACTTGCCATCAAAATACAAGGTCATCGTTCAACAAGTTATTCAGCAAAACGCTTACTTCTGCATCAAGAAAATGTTTTAATTTGTATGGTAACCGATAGTGATCCTGAGATCCGAAAACGGGAATTTGAACTAGTGTTGTTAAGCCGGGAGACCACCAAAAAAGTAGGAAAAATTCGTCCATTCCATGTTTCAAAAATAAGTTTTGAAGCAATGCACTACACGGAACTCATAAATTGGGAGGAAATCGATTTGACTACTCTATCTGTGATGAACAACTTTTCTACTGCAGAACTTGCGGATTATTTCAATCAGAATGAACTACCTCAATTGCCAATTTTAAACTATCCAAGCCATACACAAAGCGTTGAGCGTATTGTTCAAGAAGTTAGCAAAGCTTCTAAGATGGTTTACGGATTTGAAGCATGAGATGGCCTAATTTTGAGTAAATAAGTCATAGGAAACTCATGCCCAGTCTTCGCACTAAGGCAGATTACAGGATTTCCATAGAAGAAAAATCCGTTGTGTAAAGTGCAAATTTATAAATTTGCCAATTGTTATATGCCTATTGTGCCACGTTGGTAGGGTGGAAGGGGAGGCGTGGGCGGGACTCGAAGTGCAGCACCTCCCCGTGGTGAGTCGTGGGTAGTCCCGAAAATAACTAGCGAAGACCTGTATCCTTCGTTTCGAATTCAACCTGACTAAAAGGCAAGGATTTGAAAATTCACAAACACCCCCCTCCCTGCCAACATATTAAAACGTTTTTTCCGATCCGCGACCTGAAGATATTAACAGACTTCAATTTTTTAAAAAGTTTATTGGGCATCTGTTTAGCACTAAGGAACATAGAATTTCACAAAAAATAGAATATCACTACCCCCTATTAAGTAGTATGCTGCGATAGTATTAATTATAATACTACGGTCGATGCCTTAAATTCATTGCTGAAATAGTCAAGAATGAGAGTTTAGCAAAGACATATTACCAGAGCAGAAATTATGGTAATTCTTTATTACATATATAAATAATAAAACCATAATGAAAATTATAATTAATTAAAGTAATTTTATTGAAATAAAAAAAAAAAAAGAATTAAAAGAAAAAACGGTAGGGCAATAATTAGC
>NC_042493.1:45835236-45840393 GCF_005508785.2 Acyrthosiphon pisum
TTCTAAAAACATCTCAGCATTGTCCTTCTGTGAAGATTTGTTTAAAGAGGTGCCTGGAAATAAAACTATTAATAATATCACAGGAGAACTGAATAAACATATTTATAATATCTTAAATGTAACTACCATGATTTTTTAAAGATCCATATACAGTGTCCTGAATCAATTTTGAATTTCCTTTAGAATATGATCTTTGAATTGATTTTGTAGGAGTTGAAAACGTGTCTAAAAAATATGAATATCTCAATTTAGTCCAAAATGGATCATAATAAAAATTTAAAAATAAATAAATACAATTAAGAGATTTTCTCTTAAAAGAAATCATGAATTATGTGTATTATTGTGTAAAATTAATATATATATAATTCACTTAATTTATATTTGACCCTTAATATACACCAAATATGAATGAATAAGTCAAGAAATTGTATTGCTATTAATACCAACCATTCATAATTACATTTAAGATAAAAGCTGCTAATTATATTTTTATTATTTAAATTTGACTAAGGTCTATTTTGGACTAAAAAAATTAATAAATAATAATAATAAAAAAAATAATGAGCTGAACTTTACTATTATATGAATCAATATATTATTTACTTTGTAGTTTATTTGGAGTTTGGACTATAGCTTCCGAAAACATATCAGCATCGTCCTCATGTGAAGATTTGTTTAATGAGGTGTCTGGAAATAAAACTATTAATAATATCACAGGAGAACTGAATAAACATATTTATAAATTATAATATCTTAAATTTAACTACCATAATTTTTAAAAGATCTATATACAGTGTCCTGAATCAATTTTGATTTTTGAATTTTGACCAGATTGCTAGAAATCTCAGATGTTTCACTATGTTTCAATTTTTTTGATGGTAATTATTGCCTACTAAGTTAAAAAAAAACTCATTTTGAAATTGATCAAGTTTACTAATTTGATTTTGATCGTCATACTTTGTTGTATCATTGGAGGAGTTGGTTAGTCATCAATCAATGTGTTGTTACAATTTGATTCATCCTCACTACCAGAAGATATTTTTTTTCTGGCTCTAGATTTTCGTTGGGTTTTTTGAGTATCTTCGTATTCGGTATTTACTTCAGATAAATTATATTGTACAGCATCACTCATTTTTTTATTAGCTTTTTCAAAATTATCTGAGGAAATAAAAATATTTATTAAACTAGGTATATTATATTATGATATAAAATAATATTAAAATTATATAATATAACAGTCTCACCACTTGACCCAATAACTTTTACTACATCCCAGCTTTGCCATGACTCTTTGGGTGAACTCATTGTAGCAACCATTTTATTATACTGATTTTGGTTATTAACATGAACAGGGAATACACATTTTTTTTTATCTTTTGACAGCCATCTAATTGGAACTACTAATCTAAATGGACACCATCAAGGAATTCAACTACTTGAAATTTACTATAAGTAAATAATAGCATTAGATACAGTATAATATTGTTATTATTACAATTAAGAAATACCTTATACCAATTACAATTTACTTTAACTTACTTAATACAGAAATGTATAACATAATATGATTTATTATCCATCTTTATTTTACAACTGTATATTATTGAATAAGGAGTAAGGAATAAAGAATAAAGAAATATTTAGATTATAGAGGTTTTTACAAAGTGTTGAATAAAAAAAGTTAGGATTTAGGTATAAAATTAATGTAAGTAGATATTAATATGTACAATTTAAATTATTAAATATTTTAATAATGTTCAGTTTTATCGGTGTGGAGTATAGGAAATGCAGCAGTTGAATTAGTTTCAGGTATGTTGTAAGAAAAATATTTACACATCACTGAGCTTACTGGCCACATTTTATAATTATTAGACAAATTATTTACTTCAAATATATTCAAAAGTGAGGATCGACATGGTACTTATATACTGATATAAGTCTCGTTTTTCCAAATACTCTTTTCCAATTAAAAAATATTGTTTAGTTTTATTATTGTACACTATGTTTTCACTAAAGCAATTATATTTTCTTTAATACCAACACAATTATTATTTATATCATCAACTTTCAAAGTAAAACTATAAAAATATGCTTCTTTAAATTGAGTACAAAAAAAAAACTATCAAATAGAGGTCCATCACTGTGCTCTTTTTTTATACTTAATTTCATTATTATTTATTAATTTTAAACAATCAATTTTCAAATTATTTTCTATCTCTGTATAGCGTCTAGCTATTTGTTGTAATGGCTTATCATCTTTACGAATTTTTTTTTTCAATTTTTCTAAGTAGTTTTCAAATCTATATGCACTAAAATTATCTAAAGGTCCAAATTGTTCTACATCATCAACTAAATGTAACAACCCATGTACATTATAATTAATATTATGACTTCCATAAAGAGACTTAAATGATGTTACATAATGTGATAATAGTTTCCTAGCATAATTAATGAATTGTTCATTTTCGCAATACATTTAAGAACTTAAAATTGTCATAACGATGTTAAGAGTTAAAAAATTGTTATAGACATCTGAACGCAGTACATTTTTAAATACTACAGGTCCAGTATAGTTAAGCAAAAGTCGAAATTCTGTGCCTTTCCACTGCCTAAAATACAACATTGATCGTGGTTTTCTTTGGAATTCTAAGGGAACATTATGTCTGATGTTTTCAAGAGTGTCAGATATTTGTTTTATACTTTGAGATGACAATCGAACATTCAGTTCACCAGTATGCCATAAATTTATCATTTTTTAAACACACCCAAATTAACTAAATGCAAATAATCATATGGAACATTGCTTACAAGTCCAAAATCCTGTAACTTTTCAAGTGGACTTGTACCTTGATGATAATCAGTGTCTTTATGCTCTAAGAAATCTATGTCAGTCCTTTTATTACCAATAAAATCAGGAAAACACACTCTATTTCTTATATATTCACCCTCAACATCACATTTAGAGCAGCTTGAATAACCACTGTGATGTTTGACATTCATAATGTAAGCTTTTGCAGGTGCGTCAGCACAAACAATTTTTACACAAACATTATATTGTTGTCCTTTATAAGTTAAGCCACTACCGATTAATTGATTAGTTTCACTAATAAAGTCATCCAAATATTGATGAATGTCAGATGGCTTTTTATTGTAACCATTATATAAACCAATTTGAAAGACATAATTTGTTTTAAATATACTACCTAAAATTGGCCAAAATTGACTATTTGATGATTTACTTATAGGTAATCCATCTATATTTATAATTAGATCAAGTTGGTTGGACTCATTTTCCTGCTGGTTAATTACAGTTAAATACTTTACAAGACATTTTTTTAAGCCATTATGCCAATATAAACCTGGATGAACAATTCTTATTTCGGTAAACATTCATATTATTTTCTCTAAAAGCCTTAATAGCATTGTCCATGCTATTCCTTAGTGTTGTACTTAAATTTAGGTTTGGAAGCTATAACTACAAATACCCAACTAATTATGCATACACTGCTAAAAACAAGAATAATAAAATAAATAAATATATATATATGCCAAACACTGGGATTTTAAATGAACCTAGTGTTTGGCACAATATGTTAAACACTGGTACTTTATGTTTTAGAAATCTAGTTATTGGCAGTTTAATATTACACATTCAATAATGTTAATATTACTGCACAATATACATAATTAATTAAAGTATGCTTTAATGAATATTTTTATAATAATAGCATTAACTTACCTTGAATATTCGTAGCGCAAAAAAAAATTAGGCTTTAGGGTTTGTTATTATTTTTGATAAGAAATATAAGTTTATGACGTTTTCAATAAAAAAATTATTTTGATTATTTTTTGTTTTGAAGTTAGCAACGGAATTCTTACACTATTTTAAAGTCGATGATTTTAACTATTAAACTGATAACCAACAATGACGTTATAATTAAACGGTTCTTATCAAATATAATTTCTAAGATTGATTGTCAAAGACTCAGTGAGTGCCAATAACCGGTGCAGTTACCCTATATCAATTATTTCAATTAAAAACATTAATGCATATTTTACTAAACTTTGGAGGACCATAGTTAATAAACTAGTGAACCAAAATTGATGAGTTGATTATCAAAATTTTCAGAAAAAAAAGCTTTACCGAAAAATATAGTAGTTACCATTTGAAAAAATAAAGTTGATTTTGCTGTTGGTATACCTGCGTGTTTAAAAATTTTGTAATTGTTATAAAAAAATTTCTTGATAAAAATAAAGAAACACGTATTTTTTCATTTTAACGAAATTCTATTTCATCGATCCATAATTGTTAAAAAAAACCCGCGTACAATGACATAAGATACATTCTGTATAATTTATTTGCTTATAAATGTTTTCGTTTGTTTTGTATGAATACGCATTTAACAAAGTTCGTAGAAGTTGTTGTAATTATTGTCTTAAAAGTTAAAAATACCTATTTCAGTTTTTAATATTGTTTATGTACCTACCTATATTGGTTCTTATTAGTTTGTTTAAATTAATAGGTATTGTCTATTTTAATTTTCTATCCCATTTAAAAATCCTAAAATGGTATGTGTAATATATTTCTGACATCCTCTAAAAGATTAAATAAATAACATTAGTAAAAACAAAGAAAATTTAAAAATTACGTAAATAAAAGTTTATATATAATCTTATAACAATATTAAAAATAGATTTAGAATAGCAGTTGATACTCAATTAATTTATTATACCTAATTATTTTTATTTACTAGTAATCATAGTAACTTAGGTTTGTATTTGAATGATGAATTTAAAAAATAATGATCAACTGAACCATTATTGATAGGTAGGCCACTGATATTGATTAGTGAGTAAGCTATTTTATAGTAACATTTGAATTTAAATTATAAATGTGTTAAATTTTAAGGTTACTGGTTAAAAAGTACCAGTTTGTTTTATATGATTTGCTTGATGAAGAAATTGTATGTAGGCAGTAGGTACTTAGTATGACGTAGGTATAGGTAGAAGCACCTAGGCACCTATTAATTGTTATATATATATTGTTCTTATATGTATATTTGAATTAAAAGGTTTTTGTATAATTGTATTAAATGTTATGAAAATTTAAGACAAGGTTTTATATGGTTATATTTACCATATTTTATTTATACAAAT
>NC_042493.1:45840839-45841433 GCF_005508785.2 Acyrthosiphon pisum
CAGGACCCTGACAATACTCGAATGCGCTATATTTGTATAATTCAAGTTTCTATCCTAGACCGTACGTTACTTGCCCAGGGGAAATATCCATGTGTCGAGATTTTTGGTACTAGTTGTCCCTTATTGTCTTATAAGTTATAACTCAATAATAATATAGTGTTTGTTATTATAATTTATTATTATATCATAGTTATTTATTGGGCACCACATTAAATTTGACATTTGACAACAACATTAGATTATTTGACGGACGACCGCGACGGCCCGTATATGTCTATTCATATTTTATTGAATAGTATAAAATTTTAAATAGTATAATGAATAATCCAACAATAAATACTAAGAAAATCATATAATTAGTGAGAGCCAATTATTTATACACATACAATACCAGGAAAAAATTAAAATAGCACGGGCTTTAAATTGGGCTTTTGATTTGCATGCATCTTTAGAGTTTAGATGAAGAACTTTTGGAGGCTATAATGATTATAAGATATAATGAACTATTTAAAAAATCATGTTAAAAATATATATAATTTAATAAAGAAGGTGATTGAATAAAAATTAAAAAAATTGAATATTAATTCATAATTG
>NC_042493.1:45841933-45842688 GCF_005508785.2 Acyrthosiphon pisum
TAATACCGGTATTGCCAAGTTAAAACCGAAATCGTAAAATTTAGAAACCGGTATTCAAAACCGAAACCGAAACCGAAATTATTTCAATCGGTTTCAAGCACTGATACAAATTACAATATTCTTGTAGGTGTACGAATATAGTATAAAAACAACTTGGCGCTACAGAGCCATTTGTCGTCTCCGTCTTAAGGCGCGTACACACGAGCGAACAAAAATAACGAATGCTCACGAACGTTCGTGTGCGACCCACCATGCGACCGTGTAGACGACGTTCACGAGCATTCGCAAGCGTTCGAAAGCGTTCGCTGAATAGGTCGAATAGACTCGCACGGCGAGCCGATCACTGTCAGTTTTTCAGTTATTTCGTGTCACCGTTTGGATGGTAAATTAATTCAAACGTGCGTTATAAAATAATTAATAAATAAGTAGCAAGTAATTAACTTTTTACATTTTTTTTAATACCTATTTGAAAATGAATTGGGATAGCAAAGATTGCTTGAATTTGATTTTTAACCAGTTCTTCCTATTGATGTAGATATTAACGTAAAAATTGGTGATGATATATCTGATTATTTTGATTTTGATGAATTCGAATTTTCAAAGACAATTGAAACAATGCTTCAGTTAAGAAGTAAGAATATACGCTATATATTTTAGTCTTAATCAAATATAATATACAAAATAATCGTATGCTTAAGAGGACGCCACACCCGCATTTGTTGTCTCCGTCTTACAAACGCGTAACATACCAAATT
>NC_042493.1:45843166-45853881 GCF_005508785.2 Acyrthosiphon pisum
TAAGAACAAATTATAGTTCATAATTTAAAAAAATATTTTTAAAATAATAAACAGAAAAACTATAAGTATAATTAATGTTTTATTTATATTAATTGGTTATTAGAATGTTCTATATAGAAAAAAATGATATTTAGTTCTCAGTACATGTTAGTGCTCTGTATGGTCTAGTCTAAATCAGTTCGGTCCGGTCCTAACACATATAAACTAACGAATCGTCTATTTGGTCTAGTTCATTATTCTTAAGGAGTGATTTGGTTCAGTCCTGTCCAGTCCTAGGATCAAATGCTTTATTTTCAGTCCAGTTCGGTTTCAAAAAAAAAAATGCTTATTTGGTTCAGTCCGGTCTCAGTTCGGTCGCGATCACAGTACTTACAATCTAAATGGGTTTGATTCACTTTGATTGTTCATTATTTTAACAGGCGGTGGGATAACGTTATGAAATTTATTGTAAGCGATCTGTTTATTTTTAGTGCCGGACGTGGGTATTTATTTTTTCCCCAAAATTACTTCGACGCGCGCGACGTCGATTTCTGATAAGAATAATAATATATTATACTATTACTATATACTCGCGAGCCTCGTTGTGGCCACCCCTGCTATCTAGCTATAATAATAATATAAATGTTATTAACATTCGTCATAATTAAACGTGTATGGTAAAATATATTCCACCGTCATTGGAGGAATTGGAAAATATAAAATTATTTTTAGTTATGATTTAGTTTTGATTGTCAATATTGTTACTAGAAATTAGTTAATAGTTATGAGCGGTTATGACTTTACGAGGTACGACATTTTCATATGAAATGTATGATACCTAATTATAAAATTGTTGTACTGTGTACGATTATCACTCTTTACAAACCTGGCAACACTGATTACTAAGTAAATCAGAGGAAACTATATAGTAAGATATTTTAAATTATTCCTGTTACATAACTCTCATTACTGGTCTTACTGCATGCTGTTTACTGTAAACTGTAAAAGTATAACTGTTGTCTGTTTATGCACATCTATGTATTTTAGGGTGACAATAAAAAAAAATTTATTTCTGAAAGTCCCACCCGCTTAAATTGTTTATCCAACTAATAAAAATGTTCACAAAAAATTTCAAGAAAAAATTTCAATTTTTATTGGTTGCGCAACTTGTTTTAAAAATATAATTGATATTTCAGTGTATGAATAAAAAAAAAATTTATTTAATAATTAAAAATAATATAAAAAAGTTATAGATCATCATAATTGTATATAAAATAATCATTACACAAAATGTCAATCATAGATTGTAGATTTATTTGGATTTGGATACTTCTGTCGGTGTTTTTCAATTACTTGTAAAAGATACTGCTTTTGTTCTTCTTGATTGGTGATTATCCCATTGAAAGTTTGAATCAACGAAATCCCACGTTCAGCTGCATCATTAACTACTTTTAAATGTTGAACCCTTTTACAACCGTCAACGAAATCTTTGTTATTTTCCCAAGTATCTGGATTCTGATTTAAGAAATCTTGGGGGATATCCAATGCTGTAAATAATATGAGGCTATTTTTAGAAACAAAATCAGACAATTGTACTGTTTGAACTGCAGTCGTTTCAACTGTAATACGCCGTAAAGGAAAGTCAGCTCCCTTTTTCACTAATGATTTAACCATATTAACTTTCATCTCAGAAGACACTTCGCTGTCAAAAATAGCTAATCCAATAAGTGTCTCACTTAAGTACCATAAATGTCTTGAGAAGCTTTTGGCAGCCGCGTTGCCTATAACTATATTTGATTTTTTATAGTTATCGATTTCCTTTAAAAAATTAAGATCGTTATAAGGAGCTTTCAAGTGCAGATAATTCTCTAGCAGTTAGTTTGAACTGTGATCGAAATAAGAAAATTTTCAAGCTATAAATTTATTTTGCCATCCATCTAGCTTGATGTAAAGCACCAGGCCTACGAATCTTAAAATTTTTAGCTGTTTCATCTCCTAGGAATATTAGGGAAAGTTGCAGCAATTCCTTGTAGTTATCTCTAGGCTGAAATGTCGCTAACTGGTCATTTATATACTTGACAAGAACATATTTTTGTGGATTTAATTTACTAGCCACTGTATCTTTAATTATTCCACTTTCGTATTTTTCTACGTAAATTTCGTTCCACTTTTCTGAAAATCGTTGAAATATTTTGATATTAGGACCACTTGAAGCTCCCATTAACGCATTAAATACACTCTCAATAATAAGTTCCAGTATGTGGTGTCGAGATGCTAAACTGAGGAGGTCTCTTTTAATTTTTTTTTCAAGAAGTACACACGCACCGGTCTTTACTCCACTGTTACTTGCTGTTGTATCAAAGGACATAAAATTAATGCGTTCAATTAAATTCCTTTCTTCAAGTAACTCAAACACTGCAGTTGCTTGGGCTTCCCCCGTTCCATTAGGAATTTTCGGCACACCAAGTAATTTCATAATACCATCCCCTGATACTATAACTGCTAGGCGATCAACTTTATCTTTTGAAGTTAAATCTGGAAGTAATTTTCTGTCCCAATGGACTGTCAATGGAATAGTCTGTAACGGGACAAAACCGCCGTGGCCATTTAGGTGGCGCGCTCTCGGTTCCCGTTACTCAACCGGTCCGTCTAATATACCTAATCTCATCACAAGGCATCGCCGCGGCGGTAACCTTTGTCCTCGCGATTACGATTACTGTCATTACAGTAATATTAATTATAATAATATACGCTACCCGGCGTAATTAATCGATTTCGTAGTCCGTAAAAACTTATCATTCAACAGTTAAATATTTAAATATGTCTAGCCGTAATCAAAATAATACAAATAATACAAATGATAAAAACAAGACATCTAATGTAAATGCTAATAAACTCAAGCCATCGAAGACACCTGCTAATAGTGATAATAAACGCAATCACTCAAGCTCGTCCAATTCAGAACCATCGTCACCAAAATTACTTCAAAATGTAAGCAAAAAACTATTCGTGACTCGTAATCGGTTTGATGTATTAAAATCAACGGAATCTACAGAAGGAACTTCCGAAACTGTTACACAGAAAAAACAGTCAATTGCTGATCCAGTTCTCACTTACTCTAAGCCACCCCCTCCAATTTTCATACGAGGCGTAGAAGACTTCCCGGGTGTTTGCACGAAATTAATCGAATTAATTGGTGTTGATAATTTTAATTGCAAGTCAACGGCTGATCATTTAAAAATCCAAACTTCCAATCCCGGAGCGTATAGAACACTAGTTCGCTACCTAAGAAATGCACAAGCTAAATTCCATACATTCCAGATAAATGAAGATAAACCAATGCGCATAGTTATTCGTAACTTGCACCCATCTACTACAACTTAAATGATCAAAAGCGAACCCGAACATCACCTATACGAAGTTAGGCAAGTTACGCAGGTTATTCACAGAATCAGTAAAATACCCCTGCCATTATTTTTTGTCAACCTCGAGCCAACAGATCACTCAAATGAAATTTTTAAACTTGAATCCTTCCTGCACACAAAAAGAAAAATAGAAGAACCTCATAAACCAAAAATTATTAGCCAATGCCAGAACTGTCAAGCTTATGACTAAAGCCTACTGCGGATATAGCCATCGTTGTGTCCGGTGTGGTGATGACCACCCTTCATCTGCCTGCCCAAATACACGTCAAGACCCAATGCGATGCGCCCTCTGCACAGGTAACCACCCTGCAAACTACAGGGGATGCACAGTTTATAAAAACCTCCAGCAACGTAAGAAAACCAACCTAAATAATCACAAATTACATGTAAACTCTGGTCTTAAGTCTAACAATGTACAAGATAGCCACCCACGTAATACCACTCCCAATAATCCTCCTCCTAGCCAATATCAAACGTATGCTTAGGCAACTCAAGGTCAACATGCACAATCTGATATTACTCTGTCTACTCCTGATATTAATTTGCTTATGGAAAGCTTTGTAAGCGAGCTTAAGATTCTTATCAATCCATTAATCTCATTACTTACTCAGGTAATCTCAAGTTTATTGGCAAAAAAAAAATGAATAATTCTGTTACAAATAACTAATAAGTCCCTCCTAGTTTTACAATTTAATGCTAATGGTCTTATAAACCATGTAAATATTTTACAAAATGTACTATATGATAAACGTATTGACCTCGCCCTTATCACAGAAACACACTTCACTAAATATACACATTTCTTCATACCTGGATACCAGCTAATTTAAACCAATCACCCAGACAATACGGCACATGGTGGTGTTGCAATATTTATTAAAAATTGAATACCTACACTTCCAACCTCAAACCAATTACTGTTTCGATCACATTCAATTATGTACAATAATGCTTAAGCTAAATAACATACCCATTACTGTAGATGCTTTTTATTCTCCTCCGCGCCACAATATTTCGAATACTGAATCACAGATTACTTCAATACAATCAAAAATAATTTTATCATAGGTGGCGACTTTAATGCTAAACATAGTGCTTGGGGTTGTCGCACAAATAACCCCCGTGGAAATGTCTTATATAATTTTGTCAACACAAATAATTTCAATATACTTGTGCACCACCGGGCTCTACCTATTGGCCTTCTTCCCCAGCTAAAAAGCCAGATATTTTAAATATATTTGTCACTAAAATTCCTAGTAATTTACACTGCCTAACTAACAATATATTAGATCTTAATTCTGATCATTCATCTGTTATACTCAATGTGCCTGCCACTGTTTTTGCACGAGTTGAACCCCCCTAGATTTTTTTCCACTTCTACTGACAGTCTTGAATTTCAAAATATCCTTAATCAACGAATCGATTTAAAAATCAAACTTAAGTCAAATCATGAAATCGATGAAGTGGTAAATAGCTTGACTATACTAATACAATCAGCTGCTTGTGAAGCCACCAAGCCTAATAAAACACATAATTATAAAAATAATTACCCAATAGTATCTGAGCAAATTCACTGCCTAATAGTAGAAAAACGAAGAGCTAGAGCTAAATACCAAGTTACTAGGCTTCCATCTCACAAAACGGCTTATAATAAACTCGCTAACTCGCTAAAAAAGGCTTTGGCCAAATATAAATCATATGAATTTGAAAAAAAATTACACTCTCTATCTGTCACTGATGGGAGTTTATGGAGGGAAACCAAGTGGTTACTTAAATATAAAACTGCTTCACCCCACTGTTAAATGATGACAACTTGCTTGCCGTATCAGATACTGAAAAAGCAGAAGTATTCCAAGTCCACTTTCTAAAACTTTTTATCCGCATGAAGACATCCATTTCCGCAACATATTATCGATGTTGAAAATTATTTACATTCTTCCTTACCAAGTGCTCGCCCAGAAAAATACTTTACACCCAATGAAGTTAAAAATATAGTCTCAAATTGCTCTCGCAATAAATCTCCAGGGTTTGATCTAATAACGGCTAATGTTGCTAATTGCTTACTGAACAAAGCCTTCATACTGCTTACTTACATCTACCATGCTATATTGAGACTATCATACTTCCCTACTCTTTGGAAGTTTTCACAAATAATTATGTTTCCTAAGCCGGATAAACCTCCTGACATCCCAACATCCTATAGACCCATAAGTCTATCACCATACTTCTCAAAAATTTACGAAAGACTCATTCTTAAACGTATTTATCCGTACATAATAGCAAAAAATGTACTCCCGTCCTCACAATTTGGTTTCAGAGCCAAACACAACACAATACACCAGGTCCATGAGTTATTGATGCAATCTCTGCCTCCCTCTAAAACAAATGCTACTGTACTTGCGAATTTTTAGACATCTCCCAGGCATTTGACAAAGTTTGGCATGAAGGTCTTCTGTTCAAACTTTGTAAATTTCTTTCTCCTACACTATTTCTACTAATGGAGTCATATCTTACAGACCAACATTTTCAAATACGTCAAGGCTCCGCCACCTCAAATATAGCCACAATTCGTGCAGGAGTACCCCAAGGAGATGTTCTTTCTCCTATCTTATTTAATATTTATGCTGCCGATCAACCTTCCACACAAAATACTATTGTTGCTGATTATGCTGACGATAAAGTCATATTGTCACTACACAATGATCTGATAATTGCTTCAAGAAATTTACAATCCCACCTAAATCTACTCTCAAAATGGTATGCCAAATGGAAAATTAAATTAAACAACAACAAATCCATTTACACAACCTTCACCCTAAGACACGGACATTGCCCTAACGTAACTGTAAATAACATACTTATCCCAGCTCTTGATACTGCTAAATATTTAGGACTAAACCTCGATAAAAGACTAACATGGCAAAATCATATAAGGAAAAAAAGATGAATACTTAATGCCCGCTCCCGTTCTCTAAAATTATTACTTTCTAAAAATAAATTCACATCTTTAAAAACCAAACTTCAAATATACAAATCACTTCTGAAACCCATATGGACGTATGGAATTCAACTTGGGGATCGGCAAAAAATCAAACTTAAATAAAATTCAGGCCTTCCAAAATATTACCCTTTGCAAAATCACAAATTCTCCCCCCCCCCCCCCATTCGTCTCCAACATGACCCTACACAAAGACCTGGTATAAAAACAGTAGAAGAAGAAGCTGCTATTTTCTATAAACGATTCTATAACAAATTAGAAAACCATGTTAATCCTCTAATAAAATGCTTACATATCCCGTCCCTTCCTTGATATCCTCGTCGCAGGCTGAAAAGGAAATGGTGTAGGGATCATCTAACTTAATTCTAACAAGTTGTAAGTAATCACATACTAAACAAGCTAAGTACTACCGATGGGTGGCTTCTTACTCATGTAACCCCATAATGTTTTGTTACCCTCATCTCACATATACTTATTATGCTTAATTGTAGATTGTATATTTCTTGTAAAAATAAAAAAATAAATTTATTAATTAAACATAAATACATAGGTAGTAGCCAGTAGATACTACCTGTATCGAATCGTTGTAATGTTATATTATGAAAAAAAAAACATTAATAATAATTATTATTTTTTATATATACAACTAAGACTGGACAACATAATTTAATGTTAATAATATTTAAAAAGAATAAAAGAATCATATCTTCATTTTGAGAAAAAAATAACAACAATGTATTAATTTTAACAGTATAATATAATATATTATATTATGATTTATAAAACAAAATTACATAGCTATTTATTAAATGGGTGCAATAGAGAAACAAATAAAATGTATAACATTTTTAAAATAATACTTCACTTAAAATTTTTATTTAATTAAACAGATATTACATAATTTGTAGTATTTAATAAATAAATATATTATTTATATGGTAGGTAGTATTAATGATTTATATAATAAGAGAAGAAAAATTTCTGATTTCCATGAATGAACTCACAAAGAAAATGATAACTCAAATGTCAAGAAATCTTAGGTACCCAAAACTTACTGCTGCATATTCCCAATAAAAACATACAAATCAGGTCTCGTAATATTTATTTTTTATCAATTAAATATTTAATAGTAGTGACATTAATTGTAATATATCGATAAATTGTGTTAATAATAACAATAAGTTTATAGTTGTATGTTTAAATAAGGAATGTATTATTTTTAATTTCAGAATATGAATGATTCTCAATATGTCAGAGATCTACTTGAGAGAAGCGCATCACTTTCACCCATTCCGTCACCTGATGACTTAATGTCAAGTATGAAGAGTATTAGTACTCAAATAATAGATGAAAAATTAAAATGCATTACATGAGACACTCATGTATGGAACTATACAGTAAAACTATTAGTACTTAGTAGACATAAGTGTAGTATGCCATCATCTAAAAATACACTTGAAATGTATGGGGAATTTAAAAATAAGAAGCGAATGCCAACAAATATAAAAGATGAGGCAATAAAAAAATGCGTGAAGTACTGTAGCACCAATGTCCAAAAAAAAATTGACCAATTTCACAAAAACCTGGACCTTTGATAGCTAACATAGGTCGAATACCCAAAGGTCTAGGTTTTTGTGAAATTGGTCAATTTTTTTTGGACATTGGTGCAAGGTATGGATCTACAGATATTCATGATATTTTACCCCACCCAACAACTGTATCCAAATATATTGTAAGCACAACAACCAAAATTAGAAAAATATTTTTTAAAGAAGTTTACAGTTAAATAAATGATAAGTACTGTGCTTCCACTTGTGACATGTGGACGGATAATTATAAAAAAAAAAAACAATTACATGTCGATCACAATAAATTAATTTTATTGATGACAAATGGTGTCTAAATAACCGTCTTTGTATACAGGACAGTACCCTTCATACGAAACAAAAACAGGTGAAAATATTAAAAAAATTATGATTAATACTTTTACTCAATTGACTGAAATTGCTGAAGAAAATAATAGTTCAGATTTGATGAATAGTATAACATTTGTTACTGATCAAGGATCAAATATAGTAAACGCATTAAGGAGTTATAAAAGACTTAATTGTTGTACTCATTTGATAAATACTATATTAAGAAACCTTTTTGATATGAAATTTTTATCAAAAGAAGACGACAATGGTTTTGTGCCCTTACAGCCTATAATAGATTTATTTACGGAATACAAAAATCTAATTAAGTTTATGAAGGGTTCTGGGAAAAACAACCAATTATCAATGGTCTTGGTCCAAGAAGTCGAAACTAGATGGAACACAAGATTATTAATGTTGCAATTTATTCAAAAAGCTCTACCAGAAATAATTAAGATCCATGGAGAATTGTTTTGACGCATACAAAATATTAATAAAGATCTTCTTCAAAGTTTGATTACTTTTTTGAAAGTGTTTAAAAATACTTCTGATGAACTTGAAGGGATAAAAACCTACAACTCAAAAGGTAGTTTTATTTAAATGTTTAATAAAAAATCATTTGATAAAATATGCTAATCAAGAAATTAACAATCTTGGTGAAGATGTTGAAGTCGACATAGACTTTATTATGAAGACACTGGGAAGTAAAACATTGGATATTCTTGATATTAAATTTCAATTAAGTAACGAGCACGAAATAGCTGTATTTCTATGACCAAAGTTCAAAATGCTCAAAATGTTTCCCCAAGAAAATGGTAAAAGAAATAGTATATTGGCTGACATAGAAACAACAACAGAAACCAATATGAATTCCCTCTCAGAAGAAGTTATATCTAAGGAAGCTACCATTTTTTTCTGAATGGGAAGATAGTATTCTAGAAGAAAGACCTCAACAACCGATTTATAAGTATAAAAAAGAGTTGTAAAGTTATAGAGAAGACATATATGATGATATAACTGATGACCAAATATTACATTTTTGGTAAAACAAACATTGAGATTTCCGTACTTGTCAAAACTAGCCAGACAAGTACTTGCTATACCAGCGTCCAGCGCAAGCAGTTAGCGTTCATTCAGTATTGCTGGTACAGTTATAGAAGAACGCAGAAACTGTCTTGAAGGTTCAACAGTTGATGCCATATTATTTTTAAACAACCATTTTTCTAATGAAAAATAAAAAAAAGTCTCAGTTTTTCCTTAATTTTTTATTTGTTTTCCATTGTGTTTTTTACTTTTAACCTCTCAAAGTACCAACTAGATTCACTTTCCTATCAGAAAAGATGCTGTTGAAAAACATCTAAGCATTTTTACAGTCTTAAAATTTGATGACTGATGAGAGACACAAATAAAAACACATAATTGTAAAAACAATACAATCATCGCTCCACTCAGAATCTAAAATGATTATTTAACTTAATACTTCATACATTTCATTAGGTATAATCACTAAAATGAGTTTAATTTTTTTGCTGTATAAATTTTCTTGATAGTTATGCACAGTGCACAATTACACACTTTAACACTTACACAGGTATATTAAATACATTATAAAAATTAGTTGGGAACTTCCTTTTTAGAGTAAATTAAAAGTAAATTATGAAACTTTAAGGATCTAACCGTGGTAATTGGTGAGATCTTATTTTATAAAATTATCATAAAATTAATTTAACATTACAATGTTTAAAATATTACCCAAAGAAACTACCGTACCTTCTGGTTTTCATTATCTAAGTCTAATATATACTAATATCATATTGGTGTCATTCACTTATACCATTTTAGCACATGAATACATTTTTGTTAAGGTACTCGCCACTATGGTTTGATTTAATAGTTTAAAATTTTTATAATTTTTTTTTTATAAAAACCCTACATAATATGTAGGGATATCTTATTCTGAAGTTAAGTTAATATAGAAATATGATAGTTAAGTCAAGAGTTTCTTACTTTTATTTTTATAACTGGTAAATATTACAAGTTAAGAAAAAAATAAATTTGTTAAAAATCAAATACTTTTTTACGGTCCGCTATACCTACTGCTACAGTCCAGATTGATTCAGAGTAGGTACTAGGTACAGACTGACCCATATAGTCCGGTCCGATCTAATACAAATCATATGATCCGATTTAGGCATTACTAACTGAACTACGGTCCGATCCATACACTTTTACGGTTCGGTTTAGAATGTTTAATGATCGAACCGGCAGTCCAGTCCCGGTCTACTCTATTAAATTTAATTAAATAACTGGTCCGGTTTGATCTAAAGATAATATGTATTATGGGTTCGGTCCGACTTTGGTCCTCTGTTTACTTTTAAGTATGAAACGGTCCGACTTCCG
>NC_042493.1:45856279-45868507 GCF_005508785.2 Acyrthosiphon pisum
TAAGTAATAACTTACTATAACAATCATAAAGAAAAAAGAATACATTTAAAGTAGGTAGCCAGTAAGAAAATAGGTTAATTAGTTTGAGCAGCTTTTTATATACATTAAATATACTTTATTAATTTATTATTAACACAATATTCATAAGAGGCCCTTAGCTCTAATTGTTATGGGGTGGGGGTTGAGGGGGGGCAAAAATTAATCACAATTTACTGACCCATAAGTTTGCACTCTCGATTTCTGGCCCTTCGTGACCCTTTGTCCCTTCTACACCAAATGCTGCGGCCTATGACAATGTTTATGCTCTTATTAATTCTGAGACCTACACATTTAGTTATAGTTTTATTAATTGCTACTAGTTATTGCTTTTTAATGTACCAAAATAAGAACGCGACCAAAATCATTTATCTGTCATTATCTCTGTAATTGCAGAATTATATAACCCACAAACTTTTATATAAAAAAATATATAGAAACGATTTGATCTCATCAAAATATTGCTACAATCGAAAAAGTGCTTCGACCGATGCAAAGTAAACTTGCACACCAATTCAAACATCTTTACATATTTTAAATCGAACAACTAGAAGTACCTTAATTTTTGTCAGGCGTTTAGGTCATTTTTTCTATGTTCCACGTGTGTTAGACAAAGACAGACAATCGCGGCAATATATAATATATTTTTGTTAGTTATTTTTTGCTTAGATTCAACAGCTTTCAAGGTTTAATTTTTAAAGATTTTAGTTTGTCTTGGTTAATTTATTATTTTTATTAATATTATAGTTATTGTACTGCAGGTGAACATAAAAATGTATATCAGTATATAACTGAGATATATGAGTATTGCACTTAAGTAGCAAGTATATTTTTGTTTAGTCATATACTCATATATATCTACTACCTACCTATGTCGCAATCCCTAAAATCGGTTTCATGATATTTTAAAAGTAATTAAATATAATATTTGAATGCGTTATGTGTAATAATGGACCATCAATTTATTTTCATTTTTTTACCATAGAACTGTAGAAGTTTGTAAATTTGTAATTTTTTGAATGTTTGTTGTAATTTGGCACCTATTTACATTTTTAACATATTTACATTTTTAACATATTTACAATATTTTAATAAAACAAAAGAAAATATTTAAATATTTTATAAATAATCTACATATTTAAAATTTGCCCCAAAATTTGTTTATTTGCCCTTTAAATTATGCAGCATCCCACGCCCTTTTTTACCAGTCCGCGCCTGGTTCGGTCCGACTTTGGTCCTCTGTTTACTTTTAAGTATGAAACGGTCCGACTTCGGTCTTCTGTTAAAATTTGAAATCCGGTCCGGTCCCTAAAATAACAGACCGTGCAGAGCACTAGTACATGTATGTATTATAATTATTATATTAGGAGTTGTGGAAAATAAAGCTATGAAAAACATTGATGAAGCTCAACTAAGGCAAAGAGAATCATGCGCCAAACGCCACTCTAAAGCCGATACAGTGTTTAACCCTGGTGATAAAGTTCTTTTATAAAATTTGAGGAGAAATGACAGAAAAGGTGGTTGGTCAATTATGCCATAGATTGGCCCATTTACCATAGAATTGATCTCGGACAAAAATACCTGCATGCTTAGAAGAGGAGATAAATAAATCAAGACACATCAACATTTAAAAAATATTAACAAGTTTTATGAACAGACTGAAAATTGTAACGATCTTAATGACGATGAAGTTAAAATATCTTCTGAAAACGTAATTTCTATTAAAAAATCACCTTTCAGACCAGTCAGTAAATTATGGATGAGCAGTAAATGTTCTGAATTGAATGTGCCAGTAACACAAAAATTTAAATGTGTAGCTAAAAAAAATACAAAAGTCTGTCCATACCAAAACAAACAATCGACGTAATTGGAGACGGAAATTGTTGGTTTCGATGCGTCTCTGTCTGGCTGACGAATTCGGAAGAGTATCACGAAGTATTGAGATCCCGTGTATTTAAGGGTATTTATGTTTATAATTAACTATTATACAATACTATTCATTTCATGTTAATAATAATATATTTTATACTTAATAAAAAAAACAAGGATCTAATAATATTACTTTTTTATAATAGAATCATACCATCGAATCAACCTTTCATAAAATATAATATGTACCTACTTTTTTTTTTTTTTTTTTTGGTAATGCACCACTACATGGGAGACGCACGTTTATCACATTTGACCCCCATGCAGTATCGTTTATTTATGGTTTACATCGTTTATTCCAGCTCGCATGAATCGCAGTTTGTACATGCAAATGTACATACCGCGGGCTCCATGATGCCTTACACAGTTTACGTTTTTTTACTTTTTTTCATTATTTCATTAGCGTGTCGGCCTAGGGCACCCTGGGGTCTGCCTCGGGTCTGCCGGTTTCTGACCATTTCCTTTGCCAATCGGCGATGGTGACCATCCTCTCATCCTTCTTAATATTGCATCTCGAAGGCGGAGGGGCGCCCGGTGCAGGGTCTTCAGCCTGTCTGGCTTTTATCCTAGACCTTTCTTCTGCTAGGAGATCCACTGGAGGCATGCTGGCTAGCACAAAGGCAGCCTCATCTGAAACCGTCATGTAGGCCCTAATGGCCCTAAGGGCAGCAACTCTCTGAGGACGCCTTAGGATTCTTCTTGATTTGGCCGTGGAGCTTGCCGCTGCGGACCATATTGGAGCGGCGTAAAGAAGTTGACTCTCAACTACTATCCCCAGGAGTCTTCTTTTCCACTGACAAGGGCCGCTGATGTTTGGCATTAGCCGCGAGAGGGCTAGGGCTGAGTTGGTCGCCTTCTTTGCTACAGTCTCGACATGCTTTACAAAGGAGAGCCGCGAGTCCAATATGACAACTAGGTACCTCAGTTGGCTGCTCAGTTGAATTGGGGACCCTCCGATGCTGAGACGAGGTGGGTTATAGGCCCACTTCTTTGTCAGCATCACGGCCTCGGTCTTGTGGTGAGCTTGTTGTAGCCCTCTACTTGTCATCCATTGATCGATCTTCTCGAGGGTAGGATTAACCAGATCCTCCAGCTCCTCCCCCGTCTTGGCAACTCCAACCACGACCAAGTTGTCTGCGAAGCCGATCAGTTGGACGCCCCGTGGTACTTCCATGTCCAGCAGGTAGTCATAGGCCACATTCCACAGGGTAGGCCCTAAAACCGAACCCTGCGGGACGCCGCACGTCACTGTTTTTGTGTTCCTCTGATCTCCAACGAGTGGTAGTCTTTCTGATAGCCATGATCGGATCATGAGCACCAGGTACTCCGGAGTGTCCTTGTTCCTAAGGGCTTCATCAATGACCGGCCACTGAAGGGAGTTGAAGGCGTTCTTAACATCCAGCGTTACCAAAACGCAAAGCTTTTTCTGCCTCCAGGTACCAGAAGCCGCCTGGGAGGCAAGTTTTGTAACAACCTCGACAGCTGACACAGTTGATATTCCCTTTCGGAAACCAAACTGATTTGAGGCACGCCCTGACCAACTAGAGTCTAGGAGTGCATCCAGCCTCTGAAGGAGAAGCCTCTCTAGTAACTTGCCCGGAGTGTCCAGGAGGCAGATAGGGTGGAAGCTAGAAGGGGCTTCGACCGGTTTGCCCGGACCCTTGTGCAGTAGTACCAGCTTAGCCTTTTTCCAGTTGGAGGGAAAAGTGAGCGCCTTGAGACACTCATTGTAGATATTCAGAGTGGCTCCGGGACGAGCGACTACGATCCTCTTCAATATTTCATTGGGTATGCCAGACGGGCCCCCTGCCTTATCATTAGACATTTTTTTTGTGGCCATCGTCAGTTCATCTATAGTGAACTCTGGAATGACCCTGTTAAATATCAACTCATCAGCATCGGGGTCGAAGTTGTCTCAGATGTTCCTGATCGCTGGCTCTGGCATGAGGTCCCAGTCGGTGACTGGAGCGGCAGGAAAGAGATGATCTGTGATTGTCAACTCGCGCCCTTTAGAAGCGAGTCTAGATGAGAGCCGTCACCGAACTTTTTCATGACTAGCTTGTAGGGCTAACTAAGTCCAGTCTATCAGTTCCTCCTAGGCACACAGTCTTTCCAGTTCACACATCGAACAATGGCGTGTATAATATTTCCACAGTGATCTATAACTACATGCTTGGTTATGACGCCAGGATAGCGCAGACGATCTCCATCCACCAGATGGCATACGTTACAACTATGTCAATCTGCCTCAGAATCACGACAACAAGTCGCTCTGCGGGGTACGCCCTGGGGATACCCGGGTTCGATGACCTCACCCAGGCAGCAACGGGGATACTTCTACATACTTGTAGGGCTGACCCCAGGGATCAATGGCAATTTGTGCACAAAGGTCCCTCCACCATTGTTCCTTTGATTTTCGGATCTCTCTTCTTAGATCTCTCCTAGCTGCTGAAAAATTGACCTTCACCTCGGCTGCCCCATCTGGTCCGTATCTTCTGAGGCGAGACTGATAGGTCCTGCGTAGGGAGAGGGCCTTTGATCTGAGGTCGGCGATGTGATCGGTCCACCAGTACATTGGCCTCCTCCCCCCAGGCCGTGGGGATCTCAAGGGCATTGAAGCGTCACAGGTTTCGAAGATGTAGTTGTCAAGTGACTCAGCTGCTCTGACCGCAGGACTTCTCCCATCACCCACCCCAACCCGGCTCAGGTTGAGGGGCCTCGAGGTGACGTGGCGGTAGAAAGATTCGCGGTCGAACTTCTTGAGAGCCCAACCAGGGTGGAAGCCGGGTGGTGCATCAGCTTGAGGTCATCGCGGGAGAGGGTCAGCGCACGGGGGGTCAACCGAGAAAGCCACATAAGCATGATCACTTAGGTTAAGCTCATCGAGGACCGACCACCCGCAAACCCCAACTCCTCTTGAGAAGGAGACGTCGATGATGGAGGTGGCGTCCCCCCGAACGAAGGTAGGGGTGTCTCCAACGTTGGCAAGGATGAGGTCAAGGCTCGCCGCGAGGTCTGAGAGGAGTTCGCCTCTCGGGTTGTCCGACCGGGAGCCCCATTCTACGTTCCAAGCGTTGAAGTCGCCTGCAACAATTAGTCTGGTGTCTCCCTTGGCGCGGATGGCCTGGTCTAAGTCCCCCAGGAAGGTTTCATATTCAGCCAGGGTGGTGTTCGGGCTCCAGTAGCAACTGAAAACGATGAGGTCGTTCAGTTTGATCCACACGAAGCCATTCCCAGACCCAGAGTCGTCGTGGACAAATCCAGTTCCAGGGGTGGTGCCTACGGAGGCTTTTTGGTCAAGGTTATGGCACATCCTGCCCCCAACTTGTCCCCTTGCATATGATTCGCTCAGTATGAGGACGTCGATGTTTTTTTGGGCGGCCGTCTGATCCAGTAGATGTTGAGCAGCCCAGCACCCATTCAAATTTACCTGTAAGAAGTTAATCATTGCGACGGTTGCTGGAGCGCCAGGACTCGGCAGCACACCTGGCCTTGCAGGCAGCCATCCCGGGTCTGTGGGGCCCTGACTTGTACCCCACCCGATCGCAGGCGACGCACTTCGTTGTTTCGGAGCAATCCCTTTCCTTATGATCTTTTGACCCGCACCTCCGGCAGGAGTCTTTCAAATCCGGTCCCGAACAACTACCCTGGGAGTGACCGAAGCCGTGGCACTTGAAGCACCTGGTGGCTTCAGGATGGCGAATTCTAAGCCTGCAGCTCGTCCATCCTACCCGTACTCTATTGACCTCTGTTGGTTTTGCCCGCCTTGGCACGCTAACTTTGGCTACTTGCTGCCTGTTCTTCAACCTCCACATGGAGGTGACCTTAATGTCGTTGACTGCTGACTCGATTTGCTTGTCACTTTTGCTTAACGCCAGGAAAGCGCGTTTTAGTGCTGCAAGAACACCTTCGGCGGTGGAGGTGGGTTCGAGGTCAATGACCTCCATATCTACTAAGGTGCCAGAAGCTGCCACAGTGACTATGGCACCAGCTAGCTTTTCGGTGAGTGCTTTCTTCAACGGGACGGCTGCCTCTCTGGACTTTCGGCTTTTGCCCAGGTCAACGACAATGTCACCCGCTTTGGTTTTTCTCATTCCTGTGACCGTGGTTCCGAAGTCATCGGGGTTAACCCCTGACTCCTGGATGACCGGGTTTTTCTCCGGCGGTGGCAAAAATTCTGTGACTGAGGAAGGTCAATTCCTCAAGTGCTGCTTTTGCTTGGGCACCGTGTTCAGTACCCGCGAGATGTGTCACCATCAAGCTGAGCCTCTGAGCGGCAGCAGTATAAGTTGCTTTGAGGTTGGCATCGATTTGGACGTCGGCTTCTTGGTCGGTGTTGCTTCTTTTTCTACTTGTAATAGGGGCAGGTTCTACCTGGAGGAAGTGCACGGCCCCATGCCTATCCACGATGAAATTGTTGTCATCTGCGCCTTTGTATCCTGCCCTAAAACGTAGCACTGGCTACCTCCCTTTGCCTTGACTAGGAATTCGGGTAGTGGGGCTTCCCGATCCTTGTCCATGGTGTCCGATTTTGCGTGGCTGGGTGGAGCGACTGCAGGGCGTGTGTGAGTGCACTAGGGACGCGTTTCAGCTGGCCGCGCGAACCGTGACCTAGAATCGAGCTCGAGCGGAGCGGCAGTTGGTCGCCGCGCCGAGCACCCCAGCGCCTGACGGGCTAGCAGGCGGGCCGCCGCCACCAGTAGCCGCAGTAGTGTAGAATACTTAATGAAAATGATCAGTACTCACCCGATTGACCCACGATGGGTGGACTTCCTTGCAAGCGTTTCTCTGCGAGGTAGAGTCACGGTATAATATGCTCCGTGTGATATTCGATATATTTTATTTTTTCGAAGTTTTTGTCTGATCCGGTGGGGACTGCTATCAGTCGATCCGTTTGAAAAACACGAATTCAAAAAGCTTACGACCTAAGCCGTTTTTTTTATTTTTTTAACGCGTCGTAACTTCGCACAGGATGAACTGATAATCGCGCGGAATATGCCAAAATAACCACGAGAGCCGTAGGAAACTTTTAAGCCAAACCGCACAAAAAACGGACAACCTTCCGCTTAACACTGAACGAAGAACTACGGAACGACACAGAGTGCGTGTACCCGGTGATAATGTATATACCCGACTAATACTTTGCACTACCTGAATAGAGTGATTTTCACTTTGCAAAAACACATTACACCTAAAACGATTAATACATTACTATTTGATTAAAATACCAGTAGAAAAATATGATTTATTGATATTCTTAGTTCTCGTTTTTTATATTACAAATTTACTTTTAAATGTCATTATTGAGGACAAACGCGAGTCCTTGATAATATTCTCATAAACGCGAGGCCCTGAACAAATGTCCCACTTGCCCTACCCTAGCGCCGTCCCTGCCTACAGTATTGGATAATATACAATGCACTATCACCACTTGTAATAAAACAACTAAATGTCCACAGGGGCGTACTCAGGAATTTTCAAGGGGGGGGGGGGGGTGTTGAACATTTTGTTTTTTATCACGGGGACTTTGTCACCTCCTTTTTAAAAATATTAAATATAAACATGGTAATGTACTCTACATAAAATAAATTTCAAAAATGAAAAATGTTTATTTAAAGAACAAAATTAAGTTTTCTTGGTTTTTTAGCCAATTCACTTATAACTTCGTCGGCGGTAAGTGACACTTCTTTTGTACTGCCAACATCGTCAAACCATTCAGACGAGTCTGAAAGAAGAACTATATTGAACAAACGAGTCAATGTACGGTATAGCTATCGTTACACGATAGTATTCTTCAGGATCATTGATATCAAGATTGGCGCGATTTATACATCGTTTATTTAAACGTTTCATTGATATGCTGATATCTAATACATCGGCCATTTTCTAAAATATTAAGTGCATGTAATAGTTAATAAGTAACACATTTGTTTTTGATCTTAACCTCAGCTTCTCTGAATAACTTTTTGAACTCTTCACCTATATTTTCACTTACATTTTGCAAAGTAGTAATGCTGGCTTCAGCAAGATCTACTGCTTCTTTCAGGTCAATATCAACTTTTTGTATGAGTTTAAATAAAGGTAATCCATATGAAAACAATAACTAATATAAATCGAACAGAATTTTTATTAAAAATTATTTTTTATAAAAAAAGGGATCCTCATATTTACTTTAATAACTTGGAGAGAAATTATAAACTCTGAGTCCATAGCTTTATGTAACATTTTAGCATCAGCTGATGTTGTATCATTACACTCTGATATAATATGTTCTAACGCAACAACAACAAAAGGAAATAATTCTACGAAATCATTAACCGCTGTATACCGTTCTACCCATCTTGTGGCACACAGATGTTTGAGCGATTTTGATTTTGTGTCTAAACTACCTTCATCATTTATAAAATTTAACAGGACATTTTTACGTTTGGGTGTGTTAAAAAAACAGTACATTTTTTCAAGCACACCCAAACAGTTTCTTACTGCATGAATTTAAACCTATGTAATAAAATCATTAAGAAAAAATATAATTTTTTTCTTTATCAAAATTATCGAATTGTTCAATAATTACCTTTATAATAGTAGATCCAATATCTTTTCCAGTTAAACTATTTAAAAATGTTTCACTTAAACATACATCGTTTCCAGAGCCAACCACATATCGTATACATAATGTCAATTGTTCTTTGATTGAAACATCAGTTGTCTCGTCCACTAATACGGAAAAACATTTGGCTACATTAACTTCTTTTACAATTTTATCTAATATTAGATCACCACAAGAAGAAATAACTTCATTTTGGATATTTGGACTAGTGTATTTGTAAAGACTTTCACACTCTAAAAAATTTTTAAAATCGACCATATCTTTTGCCTTATATTTAAGAATTGCACGGAAATTGCCTTCATTAATATTCATTAACATAAAATTTTTTTTTAGAAAATTGGTCCTATGAATTATATTGAGTACGCCACTGAATGTCCAATACATGTGCCGTATACCACACGGAATATTACAAATGGTAATTCAAATTCACTTGCGGAAGACACAAGAAACAGATTATTAATCGAAAATTCCACATGTCATTATGATTATATAAAAGGGCATATATGTAAAGGGTTAAAAACTATTCATCCGATTGCTTCATCCATGCATTTATTTATTGAACTCCTTAATTGGGAAGGTATATTATAGTTACTTTAAATTGTCTATATATTAGTTAATTATAAATGATTATTTAATCATACTTCAGAAGATGCAATGGACAAAGATTATAAGTTGCGCTACAGATCCAAGTATGTTTAGACGATGTGCCTCCAGTGATAACTATAAACAACGTCTGTCCACACAGGCACGGGATGGGTAGATTAAGGAAAAGTATTGGACATTATCAATTTTACAGGAAACGGACCTATACAAACACCTGGGAACTTTATGATGACTTAAAATCTAAACCTATGCCAGTTAAAGCTAACACAAGGGTACCTTGCTAATTTTTAATTTACACAACCTAATACTTATACATAAAAGTATTGGATCATTTGGATCACACTATATCACACATTAATAAACGTTTCAAAACTTCATACTTAAATTTGTTTGTACTTTTCTCTAAATCGAATACATTTTATTTCTACCATACATGCATGCATCGTATATGTACACATAGAAAATAATCACGATGTAGAGAAAATATGTAGTATTTCTGAAATGCTAACTTAAAAGAATAATTGATTAATATTTTTATTATTTAGTGCTAGCGTAATGAAAAATAAATGCTGCCTGGAAGAACTGTTTGAATAAAACAGATAATTCCAGCAGCAATTTAACCTCCCGAACCAAATGATCGCCAAAGACTCATTATTTCAATTATCGGGACTGAAACATCTGAGGGAATTGGTACAGGAGAGATTGGGTTTGATAAAGTAAATGTATAATTATATCTATTAGATACTAATTTTATTAAAACTTAACCTAAATCACAACTACTTTTCAAATTTAAATATTCATTACTTTGTTTATAGTCTCTTATTGTTGTTGGAGAAATGTTTGTTGATGCCACAAAAGGGTTGGAGGATTTAGAAGTATTTACATTCAATTTTACATCTAATATTTTTTGTATTTAACTTAAAAATATCTATCATTGTTGTATTTTTATCTATAGGAAATGATTGAGGTATCAAACGTAGAGAATTGCAGTCCTATAGTAGATAAGGAAAAGTCAAACCGTACATCAGCTGACAAAGTACCTAAAATTGTATTGTCTAAAACTGATGTTTATAAAAATTTAGTTGATGAAACTAATGCATCATTAAAGGTAAGGTGGCAGGTTTCTGCGCATCGGTGTGGTTTTACTAAACAGTATGCAGGGCCTGGGACAGTATGCACATGGGTGGGACTCACTATCATGTTTAAACTCCTCTTACAACATGAACAGTAAACAACTGTAGTTACAAACATTTAAAGTTACTACTTTATATACGTTTTTTTCCTACAATGCACTTCCTCCTTACAGATTTTAAATCCTTGTCTACGGCACTCATAGCAGGCATATAGATGGTTGAGTGGGATTGGGGGGAGTTGCAAAAGACTATAAAAAAATGAGAAGAAATAATTTGGTCTTTTGAATAGTTTTAAACAATAAAGGGTGATCCGTTGAAATACATAACCTCCACAATTCAACCACTATATGTACATAACTTGTGTTTCATATTTTTTTTTTTTTGGAAAAATGCATGCTTTTTAATATTCTAATTTGATTTTTTTTAAGAATATGACTGATGCTATTAGAGAAAATACGGTGCAAAAGGGCTCTATTGTGAATATTATTAATAAAATGAATAGCAACTTAGAAAATGTAGCCCAAGCTTTGAATGCTTTTTGTGGACTGGCTTCAAATTTGCATGCTAATAAATAATAATAAATATCTTGATTATTGTTATTTTATTTTTTTCGGTTATTGGATTATGTTTTTTTATATACCAAAGCTTATTATAACTAACAAATATTTTTTACTTCTATATATTACAAAGATCCATTGCTATGCTTCATAATTTAAACTTTAACTGTTCTATAATATGTGTTTGTTTTTACTTGTAATTGATTTCTAAATTCTAAAATATATTTTTTATTCCTTTACAGTGTTGAGCCAAGATAAATATAATTTTACCTAGATAAAGACAAAGATAAATTATAATAATGTTATCTAGATAAAGATAAATATAATTATTATATTATTTATTTATCTGGATTAAAATGAACATTTTTTTTTTCTATATAAATTATCGGATAATTTTTTTTATTTTTGTTTATGGTACTCTTCGTAAGCTCGTACCTATATAGAATAACTTAATAGTATGTTATCGAAAACGTCGATGGTTATTAGTAAATACTACCTAGGTACTTAATAAGTTACTTAATTGTCTATCTATAAATTATAATGAATAAAAGCCGTTAAAATAAATTAATTTATCTAGATAAATTCATCTAGATAACGTTGATTTTTATCTTAGACAACTGTGTAAATTAATATTTTCTATTTATCTATATAAGATAAAAGAATATTTATCTAGATAATATCAACACTGCTCCTTTGTAGCTTTATAATATAATATATGATTGTTTTTTTCTTGTGATTCTTTGCTAAATTATAATATTTATTTTTACTGCTTTATAGCTTTATATAAATCTGTTGGTTTTAACTTGTGATTTTTAATATTATTTGCTAAATATTAGTCAACGATAAATAATAATATATATTTTTTACGGCTTTATAATAAATTGATTGGTTTTTATTTGAGATTCATTGCCAATTAATAAAGGTACTACCATATTTAAGTTTTTTTTCTACAATGCACTCCCTCCTTGCAGATTTTAAATCCTTGTCTACGGCACTCATGGCAGGCATATAGGTGGTTTAGTTGGCTTGGTCGGAGTTGCATAAGACTATAAAAAAATGAGAAGAAATAATTTGGTCTTTTGAATAGTTTTAAACAATCTCTAAAAAAAACTTCGGAGAAGTAAAAAAAGTCTTCTGTGCTTTACTTAAATGGATTGGGGTACTTGAATTTTGAGGTAAATAAAAAATTGAGATCAATATCAAAATGCTGTGCTTAGTAGGTGCAAGAGAGAGTACCTATAAAGAAAGTTACTGTTAAAATTTTGGTAAATAAAGAAGTGAAATCAAACCTAAAAATGCTGTAAAAAAAAACTTAATTGACTATTGAAGAAAATTCGATGACATGCAATTTTACCACATTTTT
>NC_042493.1:45868578-45869729 GCF_005508785.2 Acyrthosiphon pisum
AAAAATGGTGTGAAATTGCATATCATCGAATTTTCTTCAATTGTCAATTGTTTTAGCACAGAATTTTGAGGTTTGATTTCACTTCTTTATTTACCACAATTGTAACAGGAACTTTCTTTATACTCTCTCTTGCACCTACTAAGCACAGCATTTTGATATTGATCTCAATTTTTTATTTACCTCAAAACTCAAGTACTCCAATCCATTTAAGTAAAGCACAGAAGACTTTTTTTACTTCTCCGAAGTTTTTTTTTGAGATTTCAGCTATTTTTCTGTAGCAAGAGACATTAATTCTATATTGATATGTCTATTCTATAATTATATATTATTTCTCTTAATATGTGGGCATTTTTTGAATTGTTCGGCCATGGTCTTTTCTCCTCATTTTCATTGTTACTGAGAAACCGTAATTGATTTCTAAATTCTAAAATATATTTTTTATTCCTTTAAAGTGTTGAGCCAAGATAAATATAATTTTACCTAGATAAAGACAAAGATAAATTATAATAATGTTATCTAGATAAGGATAAAGATAACTATATTATTTATTTATCTGGGTAAAAATGAAAATTTTTTTTTCTAGATAAATTATCGGATACATTTTTTTATATTTGTTTATGGTACTTTTCGTAAGCTCGTACCAATATAGAATAACTTAATATTATGTTATCGATAATGTCGATGGTTATTAGTAAATACTACCTAGGTACTTAATAAGTTACTTAATTGTCTACCTATAAATTACAATGAATAAAAGCCGTTAAAATAAATTAATTTATCTAGATAAATTCATCTAGATAACATTGATTTTTATCTTAGACAACTGTGTAAATTAATATTCACTATTTATCTGGATAAGATAAAAGATAGAAGAATATTTAACTATGGTCAGGGACACGAAAAATGATTGCTGCCCGTCCGCGCCAAGCGGCTGTTTTTCTAAAGTGGTTATCAATATTATTCGTGCCCGTGAATACGATACGTAACGTCAGCATGACGGTACACAGTTGAGAACCAATGGCTAGGTACATGAGTGGGTACGAACAACGGGTCGCGAGTGCCAACGCTCATTTTTCGTGTCCCCGACTATAGATAATTAATCTAGATAAACTCAACACTGCTCCTTTGTACAGTGGCGAAAATAGGGGGGG
>NC_042493.1:45873243-45882336 GCF_005508785.2 Acyrthosiphon pisum
CCCCCCAAAAAAAAAATCACTCAAAGCCCCCTCAACAAATAATAGTATAATATATGTATGTTATGTGGAAGTTAATACAATGTTGTATAGCTCCAAGTTATGGTCGAGGGTGATTAACAAACACTAACAAACACAACAATGTTTAGTATTAAAAATTCTGTATTACTGTAACAACTCAACGTCTTAACCTACTCGGTGCAATCACGATCACGGTTCACTCAACACTGACTGTGCTGTGTAATTGTAACCATAACAATAGTAACAACTTAATACAATACAATACAATAGTATATAGAACATATTATCTGATAGTAAATATAAATATGATAGTGAATCTGATGATAATAGATAATACAAATATCCCACATGTTATTTTTAATAAGTTATTTATACCGGTTTTTTTAAAATTTTTTTTTTTTTGTTATTAAACATTTTTTCTTAACACTAATAAGAAAATTGCTTTTATAAAATAAAATAATATTACAATAAACAATATTACTAATAGACAGTACTACGGTAGTATTAATGTATTGTATAATAATGTCTAAATAACATTATATAGTTATTATTAAACAAAATGTGAACGGTACAACAATCGTGACGGTGACGTCTGATAAGTCACGTAGGCCAATCGCCAATGATTGGGAAAATATTTTTAAATAGCTCCAACCGAATATTATACTAGTTTGTTCGTGTATCATGTTCATACTGAATAGTGATTACTGGCACAGTCGGCAGTGCGACACGGTTAAAATATATTATCCAGTTCACATTTGTTCACAAAATGTTTAGTATTTTTAATAAAAAAAAAACTGATCAACTAAATGTGCCGGAACATAAGCCTACGCCTTCGTCTGCAATAAATACTAAAAGTATAATTGCAGATGAAAACTATGAAGCAAATGAGTTAAATTATGTCGATGTGCCTTTAGACGATGAACTTGATTTGGGTAATTTAAGTTCAGGACCACGCCAGCCAATATTAAATGTAAGTAGATTTTTAATTACAACTTATATGTATATTTTTATTATAAATAAGATTTTCAAAAATGTTTAAAAAGGAGTATCCTAAGACAAAATTTGGAAGTCAAAATCGAGGATTTACACCTTCTTACGGCATTCGTGTAGCAGGTGATCTACTACCTATTTTTAGGTGTATCAGGTGATATACCGTACTATACAAGGTGTAATTGGTGATCTACATTTATTATATTATATTATACTATTATAATAGGGCTGTATACAAACAATTACGCTGTCTCATCAATCATGTGTTATCACCATTTGGTGGTCCAACAAACGACGAATATTAATATTGCAGGTGTCTTACTGCTGTAGTTTGCTACGTAGTACGTTTTCAGTTTTTATTTAATTTGTTGTTTGTTAATAAATTCGTCATTATTAATCTATTATTTAAAATGCCGATTATTTGTGCCGTTTTTGGTTGTGGAAACAAAACCTTGGACAAATCGTTGTCATTTTATCAGTTTCCAAAGGTTAAAGTGAATGCTGCCTCAGATTTAAAAACACAAATGTTAAAACAGCGAATAGAGTGGTTTAAAGCATTACATAGAACTGATGTTCATGATAGTCAGTTGAAGAACATGAGAATTTGTTCTGTTCATTTTAAAACTGGTAAATATTTTATTTGAAATAAACAATAGTTACTTAGTGACTGCTTTGGTGATTGTCTTTGACTAATAATATGCTACTTATCTATCTACAGACCACAATTAATAATCATACTTGTACAACTGAGACTGACTTTATATAGTAGAGGTTATAAGACCTATTTAATCTAATAGACTAACACATTAGTGATTATGTGGACAAACATAAGAATAAATTAATGACAACTATAGTCTATAAGTACCTAAAGCTGCTGTTAAAGATAAATTTTTTTATAATATTACTACACTAAAAAGTAAAAGTTTGGTAGTATATTAAACAAGCATTCATCAATTATATTATACATTTTGATTTTTTTTATTCAAATTATTTTATTTTAAGGGTAACCAGCCAATTACACTGATGATAAAAATTCAGATTGGATACCAACCTTCAGCATGGGCTATAACTCTGGAAGAGGTAAATAATTTTTTTCATATTTCTCTTCAAAATTTTTAATTAATTTTTTTTTTTTTTCATATGAGGTAAAGATACTACTCCTGCAATTAAAAGGTACAATCGTGAAAGTAGAAGAATGGAATTAATACCTACGCAATTGTTTCCAAATCCTGTGAAATTAAATGTGGTTGATTCTTCTGAACACAGTATGAGCATTGATGTACCAAATGTTTTATTGAATGATGCTATTGAAGAAAGTGGAACAGCTTGTAATACAGACCTAAAGTTAATTGATATCAACGAGTTGGAGAATTTACGAGATAAGTGTGCTGAATTACAAAATCAAATAGATTATTTTAATTTAAGTGAAAAAACATTTATTGGGCGGGAAACAATGTTAACTTATTACACAGGACTGGAATCAATGGCTGTTTTTAATTTAATACTGGAACACATTAAACATGGACTAACTGCTACTAATCAGAGATTAAATGAATTTCAAAAACTTCTATTGTGTCTAATGAAATAAAGATTAAATATTCCAATTACTGCCCGATCAGATATTGTAGAGAGATGGAAAACGTATTTCGAACATCTTCTTAACTGCAACGACCCCGTAGAAACATTTACTTGGACAAGGACGGAACCCAACCTAAATGAATGCACAATACCGTCAAAAGAAGAAGTTGAATTACAAATAAGGCGATTAAAGAACTATAAATCACCTGGTGAGGACGGTATACAAGGTGAGATCATGAAAATGCTGGACGAAAATTCATTAACATATATACATAGGTTAATAACCCACATCTGGGAGCAAGAAGTACTACCGGAAGGCTGGAATGTTGCAGTCGTATATCCAATCCATAAAAAAGGTGACCCACAAATATGTAATAATTACAGAGGAATAGCCTTATTGCATGTGGTCTACTATTCTCCTATTGCATTTTAGATAGGATTAAACCCATTGCGGAAGAGGTGCTGGGAGATTATCAAGGTGGTTTTAGACCCAACAGATCAACAACAGATCAAATCTTCAGCTTAAAACAGATCATAGAAAAATCACGGGAATTCAATAAAAGCATATGTATACTATTTGTAGATTTCAAAAAAGCATACGATTCTGTCCACCGACATAGTCTAATTAACATATTAAAAGAGTTTAAGTTCCCAAGCAAACTAATAAAATTAATTGAGGCTACTCTGCAAAACACAGAAATCAAGATAAAGGTAGCATCGGAATTGTCAGAGCCAGAAACGGTTAGGACAGGCCTAAGACAAGGAGATGCGCTATCACCAATATTGTTCAACCTAATATTAGAAAAGGTAATCAGAGAAACAAATTGTAACAATGGAATAGTATTGGGAAACTCGAACATAAATATCTTGGCTTATGCGGATGATATAGCGATATTAGGAGATACTGAAGAAACGGTTCAACAAGTATGCAGGAAACTCATCATGATGGCTTGTAAGGTCGGACTGGAGATAAACGACGAAAGAATAGAGTACATGATATTAAGTCGCCAGGACAGAGAATACCAACAAGGACAATCTATGAATGTAGAAGGACATGTATTCAAAAGAGTCACACATTTCAAATACTTGGGGCACTTGTTAACACAAGATAACGATCTGAAAATGGAAGTCAGTGCTAGGATACAAAAAGGCAACAAAAGTTTATTTGGTCTTGGAAAAATACTGAGCTCAAGAACACTATCGACAAACCTGAAGATACAAATGTACATGACCCTGATACGACCCACAGTACTGTATGCCGCGGAAACATGGACATGTTTATAGTACTATTTATTTAATTATCATTGTCCGAAAACCACAGTAATGTTGGTGAATTTGAAAGTGATAGGTCAAACAAATTTTTTGTTGAACCAACTGCATAATCTGACACTGTTTTTTCGGCTATGAAAATAGTTCACTACTAGATTTTGAATCATTTGAAACTCTTTCTATTAGTATTATTATTAATATATCTATACTATTTCCTAAACTAACCTGTTTTATATCGTGGCTTTCTTAAACAAATCTAAAAAAATATGCCTGTTATCTAATCATTTATAATTGCGTGTATATTTAATTATTATAAACATTTAATGTAATATTAATTATAATTGTATTAGGCAATTATATATGATTTCAATAGGACATACCGATATTTGGTTACTATCATTACCAGACTACCATGTTGATGTAATATTAGCGCATCGCGTTATGCAATTCTGTGCGGCGACGACGATTTTTCCCTATCAGCTCCTTGTCAAACTTGACAGCTGTTGATTGTCAACGTCGGTGGCGTCATTAGTCCCCGTGTAAGTCTGCCAGCAACGTACATACATTATGTGAGAGGCCGCCCATATCGTCCAGGTCGACGTCTGCCTACTGCAACCATGTCGGTGGCGTCAGTAGTCCCCGCGTAAGTCTGCCAGCAACGTACATATGTTGTGTGGGAGGCTGCCCAGGTCGACGTCTGCCTTCTGCATCAAGACCGTCGTCAGTCCCATGACAAAATAAATAATCAATAATTTATTTATGACATTGATTACCTATAGTCTATACCTATTATTATGACAACATTTTTAAATTAAGAATAAAGTATAATATTTTATTAAAATTGTATTTCTGTTGTAAAAAAATTGTTGGATCCGTGCCTGCGTTACATACCAAATACGGTGACGGCGGCCCAATGAGAACCGGAGAAATGCTTACGTCACAGTACAAGGGTGGGTGCGCGATTTGTTTCTAAAGCTCTATTCACATTAGCGGTCTCGGTTCGGTCCGGTTATGGTCAAGTCAACATCGGTAGTACGTAATCCAACGGTATCGTACACACTATCGATCACGGTCAAGTCGCGGTCAGGTCCGGTCAAGTCTCGACCGGTCGATGTACGATCTAGAACGTGGCAGTCACGAGCTTTTTGATCGAGACCGCCTAGTGTGAACAGTCAACCGCCGCGCTAATGTCGGTCATATCCATTGTTTTGATTGTTTCGTTTAGCTTAGAAAAAATAATTTATGTAAAATTATAAATTTAAAAAAAACTGTGAAATGGACGAAGAAATTCTAATTGGATTTGTACGTGAAAATAAAGTTTTATATGACTTTTCACACAAAAAGTATTGTGATGCGATGTATAAATTCAATTTATGGAAAGAAATTGGGAAAAAACTTCAACAAGGTGAGTTATTTACTTTTGATTTATTATATATTGATATTTTAATCCATGCATAATATACATAATAGGTATATCGTATATCTAAGTTATGTTAAATATTACAAAGTTTATCATACCTAAATTAATTAATACATATAATAACTAATATATTAAGTAAAATAAAATTTATAAAAATAATATCAAAAAACTGCTTAAAATATGATTTCTTAATCATACATACATTATGTAAATACACTTTTTTCAAATGCATCCGTATTACCAGGGTACTGATCCTTCATTTGAATTAAAATAGTCGATAAATTTTTCCCTTACTTTGAATGCTGCAGTTTGGGCATTAATACCGATTGATGGTAAATCATTCAAAATATTAGTTTGATCTAGCTCATCATACGAATTATTTTCTATTAAAGACATTCTATTATTCTGTAAATAATTATGCAAAATACAGGTTACTAGAACTATGTTTTCTATGTAACCCGGTTTGGAAGTTATTGTCCTGAAATAAATTCGAAACCGTTGGGCCAAAATTCCAAAACCATTTTTAACAACGCGTGTTCCGCTGCAATGCCTATAATTATAAATGTTTCTTTCTACGGTTAAATCATGTCGATGTTGAGGATATGGTCTCATTATGTATGTTTTTGGTGGGAAAGCAGAATCTTCGATATAACATGTGGCGTAGAGATATGGGATCCAGGCAGTTGTTTAATTCCAGGAACATATAGTGTACCATTGTTTAAAGCATTCCCTAGTTTTGAATTAGAGAAAATGCCTCCATCAGAGTTTTTTCCATAGGACCCAATGTCCACAGCAATGAATTTATAATCAGCATCTAAAAGTGCCACTAAACTACAGAAAATGTTCTTTTGTAGTTGAAATAGTTAGAACCACTATTAGCAGGAGCAGTTATTTGAACATGTTTATCATCTAAGGCTCCGATACAATTCGGGAAGTTTCATACGGACCAAAATCTATTGGCGATTTCTTCCCCCTGCTCTTTGTCAGGCGTTGGAATGCATTGGGCAAATAATTGTTTAATTATTGATTCACAACATCGTGAAAAATTGAATGAACTGTTGAATGGTCCATACGGAAACTAAAAGCAATTGTCTGAAAAGAATCGCCGGTTGCTAGGTATCTGAAAAAAATATTTTTATAACATTTAACATTCAAAATGGTACAAAAATGCACATTTATTTATTTTAATTTTAAAGCTATAAAATCTGTAATCTCATTACAGTTAATAATTAAAAAAATAACCATATTATTAGTTTCTAAAAAAAAAATTAAAATTGAACACAACATTTAAATAATTATTAATTACTAATTTTGAATTTAAAAAAACTACTAGACAATATTATTTTTATTTATTTTGTTTAATATTTTTTTATTAATAGTTTATTGGTCGTTCTAGATGCTGGAAAGTGCAAACAACGTTGGGAATCGCTACGCTCTCAATACAGGAAGTATTTGCGTAACCAAAAGCCTAAAACAGGTGATCCTGGTGGGTCGCAATCAACCTGGAAGTATAGCGAATAAATGTTATTTCTTCATCCCCATATGAAAGATAAAGAATGAATATCTTCTGTTGTAAATTTAGAAGACCCAATAGATGATACTGAAGAGATATTGCAATCAAACGAGCTAACAACTGAGACTGCATTTAAAGAAATGAAGTCACCAACCACAAATGAAAATTGCAGAGCTTGGAAAACTCCTCAAAGCATGAAAAGAAAATCAGTCCCAGCAGAGACGGCTAGTAGTACTCTCATGAAACATTTACTGAATGAAGAAAAAAAAAAGAAGAAGTAGATGAGATTGATCTTTTTTTTGATACAATGAAAAGGACAGTTAAAAAATGTTCTGTTGCAGATAAGTTATTAGTGAAATGTAAAGTATTTAACATTGTGAGTGATGTAGAAGGAAAGTATGTTGGCGAAGAACAGCCTTAGTGTCAGCAATCATATGGATAAAATATTCAACACAAAAACCATAGTTTAACCTCATTTCCACAGACCACTAAAGAAAACGTCATATTCAACTTAACATCAAATACTCAACAGCAATTTATTTCCTCACAGACGTCTGGGCCGAAGATCAATTCTTATTACGACGATACAAGCAACCAATCGACTTCCTACTCTCGACCTTCTTCTGCTGATAGTATTCATTCTTACCTTAGTAACTATAATCCAAGTCCACAGAACAATTAATTTCAATTATAATTTGTTTACAATTATTTTCATGTAATGATTTAATTTTAATTTTAAGTGTATTGCTTATTATTATGATCCAAAATAAATGCTTCAATTCTCAATTGTTATAATTTTTTTCATTATTATATTTTGTATTTTAGATTTTGAGTCAAACAAAAAACGTATTGGTTTGAAACGATGTGTGCTTTTTTACGTGTAATTAACTGTATGGGTAATTATTATTAGTGTTGAGATTTATCTGGATAATTATAAATTTATATTCGTCTAAAATGTATCCAATTTATCATTGGTTTCAAATTCAGGATAACATACTATACTTATTTAAAAAAAAATTATATGTAATATACTTTGCTTTCAAAGTATACAAGAAAAACATATTAAAACACACGAAAATAGTATAAATTAGGTTTTTGCTTACCGTAAGCAGACAGGTAGTTTTTCTGTGGGAGATATAGCTTTCCGAAATCGTGTGTCCTCTTTTTTCAAATCTATTTCAATTGTTGACAGTATATCCATGTATTCTCCATGGGACATACGAAAATATTTATAAAATTGTACGTCATCATTTACTAACTGGTGATAGAGTGTTGTATATTCTCCTTCCTCCTGGCGAGTTCGGACCAACGGGTGAACCCAAAATCACCTAGTTCGTTTACTCTATCTCATTTCTTCTTCATCAAGAAGTAATGCGATTTTCATTAAAGTACGTTTTGAAAATGCCATCATGATAGGACTTAATGAAAACAATAACAGTGTACACTTAGTGAAACAACTTGGTGAACACTTTAGTACACGTTTAGTGGCAACGTGCAGATAGAACTTGACTGATTGTGACCGGTAGTGAGAACTGTACACCTTCACCATGACTTGACCGAACCGAGACCGCTAATGTGAATCAGTGGCGGCGCCAAGGGCGGGCACAGGCGGGCCATTGCCCTCCTCGAAAAGTCCCTGGCCCGCCCTGAAATTTTATCAAAAATGTTCATCAAAACTTTTATGTATTAAATATCTTTCATTGTATTTTATTAGCATGTATACGAGGATAAAATATAAATGCATAGGTAATATGGAAACATTGAAAACACGATTAAGCTAAAATATAATATATTACTTATGCCCGGATGCATAGTCAATTTATGTGTCACATAAGACATGTAAGGTTAGGTTGAATATGGTATATAGGTACATCGGGACCAAGGTTTATGGATTATACTCTATATTATACTCTACCTTATAATCTATAAACCTTGCCCCAATCCCACTGAATATACGTTATCAATGATTATGAGTGTTATGACTTATGATAACTTTGTTATCGGGTCATTTGATAATTGCTTACAACAACGTCCCACAAGAATATTACACTATTATTGGTATAATCTATTTTTAGATGCAAACACACAATATCTTATGGAAAAATATTACATTATTGATATGCCATCTTAATCAAAATCAAGTGATTATTGTTTGTACCAAAGTGGTTAATCATTCATTTTTAGTCTTTAATCTTCAGTGCAAATTATTTTTTTTGCAATGTATAAAACTTAATTATTAATTGCTCAATATTGAATATGACTTCTAAAACGACTTTAAATGATTTTTTTTGTATGACCGTCGGTC
>NC_042493.1:45882793-45892569 GCF_005508785.2 Acyrthosiphon pisum
GACATAAAACAGAAATTTCAATGAAATTACAATCAGCTAATAAATGTTTCTTTGGACTCAGTAAAATTTTTAGATCAAGAGCAATATCTAAGAATTTAAAAGTTAGAATGTACTTAACTCTGGTTAGACCAATTGTCCTGTACAGAGCAGAAACATGGCCTCTGAGAAAGACTGAAGAACGAAGGATGGCAGTGTTTGAAAGAAAAGTACTCAGAAAAATGTATGGGGCATACTATGATGTTCTCACAAATGAATGGAGGAAATTACACAATACTGAACTGCAATCCCTTTTTCAGCGACCGGATATACTGAAAGAGATAAAAAAAAGAAGGCTAGTCTGGGCAGGACATGCCTGGAGGAAGCATGACTCATTAATTAGAAGGGTAATAGAGGAAAACCCAGTAGGGAGGAGACCTCTTGGAAGACCGCGTTTAAGATAGGAGGACTGCGTTAAGAGAGACGCTGAAACAGTGGAGCCAGAGAGTCATTGGCAGGAAATAGCAGAGGATAGAGATAGGTGGCAGTATGTTTATCTAGAGGTATGGTCTTAAATGGCCGAAACCAAAGAAGAAGAAGAAGAAGATTGTGTTAAATATTATATTATTATTTAATTTTAGTATTTCAAGTGAAAACAGCTTTGAAGTAAATGAGCCTGGACTTAGTCTCATTAAAATATCTTAAAATACTCTTCAAAATATAATAATGAAAAAACATCTAGTACTTGTAAAATTAGTGGACCGAGCGATATTGCTCAAACCATTGGAGAAGGTCCAGTCCAGCCAAAACTTAGAAACTATCCAAAATCTGTTACTGGAGAAGGTAAATCAAAGAGAACAAGGAGTTTTAAGTCTAGTTGGTTCGAACAATACAAGTGGCTTGAGTACAGTGTATTAGAAAATAGTGTTTATTGTTTCCCATGCAGATTTTTTGCTTTGAATAATCCAGACTCTATTTTTACTAGTAGTGGATATAAAAATTGGAAAAATGCTATGTCTAGTAAAGGATTTTCTAGACATGACTCTTCTGTAGACCATAAAAATTGTTGTCAAACTTGGATCGATTACAAAGCTAATAAAGAAAAGAATATAACAGTTTCATCAATGATTACTGCTGACCATGCCCGTTTGATTAGTGAAAATAGAAGGTATATGAAATCTAAAATATTATCAGTGCGTATGCTTGCCATTCAAGGGAGTGCCTTTCGTGGTCATAGAGAAAATGAAGAAAGTTTGAATCGTGGAAACTTTATAGAGGTGATGAACTTAATTGCTTCATTTGATGATACTGTATATAAAAAATTGAATGGACCTAAAAATGCTAGATATCTTCATCACTCTATTGAAACTGAAGTAGTTCATATAATGGCTAATATGGTTCTTAATAAAATATCTTATGAAATTAATTTTGTATCATGCTTCTCTATAATGGCTGATGAAACTAAAGATATTACGAAAACCGAGCAATTGTCTATAGTAATTAGGTATTACTACCAAGATGAAATAAAAGAAAGATTTTTAGGGTTTACTCCTTTAAAAAAATTAGATGCTAACTCCTTATTTTTGCATATAAAAAATCTATTATGTAACTGTAAAATCGATATAAATAAGTGTGTGGCACAAACCTATGATGGGGCAAATGTAATGAATGGACATATTAGTGGTGTTCAAGCACTTTTCAGAAAAGAAGTTCCCTATGCCCATTATATTCATTGCAATAATCACAGACTAAATTTGGTATTAGTAGATGTAGCTAAAAATGTAGAAGAAGCAGATAATTTTTTTCATTACTCCAAGATATTTATGTTTTCATGTCTGGATCAACAATACACAATCAATTTATTGAGCTACAAAAAAAAGTTGGAAAATGTAAACCTATTGAATTAAAACGCTTATGTATGACTAGATGGTCTTCACAAATTCATTCTTGTAGAGCCTTAAAATCTGTTTTAGATATTGTTTTGTTGCTTTTAAATAATATAGTTTTAGAAAAAACAGATAGATCTTCTGAAGCTGTTGGTTTATTGAGTATGATTGATTTTCAATTTATATATTTATTATATTTATTTAATGATTTATTGTCTGAAGTTCATATTGTTAGTAAATATCTTCAAGATGTAAATGCTGATATAAGCAGAGCTATTATTTTAATACAAGCAACAAAAGATTCATTCGATAATCGTAGAAATGATGAGATATCACATCACAATTTGTATGAAGAAGTAGAAAAAAAAGCTATTTCACTGAGTATAAAACTTCCATCAGAAAAACAGCAGCAAAAGAGAATCAAAAAAATACCTAAATATTTGGAAAAATTTGTATGTACTGTTGAAAATATAGAGAAACAAAGAAATACATCAATATATATTATATATTGGCCCTTCAGTAAAATGACGTGCCTCAAGTTGGCCCTACCAGGTATAAAATCCTAGCGCCGCCACTGACGGGGTATATTTACTGGGTCTCACCATTTCCTCCGTGTGACAGCTTTGCGATGTGGTGTGTCTTTATTTTGTTATTGATTGCTGGTATCTTTTTCTTGTATGGACACGTCCTCCTAGTGACCTGTGTCATTTCGGGTGTAGTTCATTATTCGGTGGTAACTTTACTGGTATTGGCAAGTTTTACACTGGTACTTCTTGCTGGTACGCGCACTTCAAAGAGGTGATGGCGTTGCCCGCCATCTAGTGCGCGTAACAAGCACTCACGGTCGGACGAACGAAGACGAATAGTTCATGCGGATTCGGCCGGTGGCGCGTCGGTCACACTCGAACTCGCTGATGGCAATTCATGAATGCGCGCTATTGTGCGAGAATTGTAAATAGATGGTTCTGTCTCGTTACACAATTATTATTGTTTTTTTTTTTTGTTTTGTTACCAACGAAGAAGACATTTTGTTGACTTAAACGGCGAACATTCCATTTAGATTGTGACGGAAAATGAATATAACTTAGGAGGTGACAAGCAAAAACGAAAAAAAAAGGATAACAAATTTCCGCCCGAGGACAATTGCAGGGACGACATGTCGTCAGAGGAGGAGGTTAAGCAGCAGCAGCAGAGCGAAGTCGATGCGACAGTCAAAACTCATCGTCGATCAGGTGGCGGTCCACATAAGTCTTTCTTCCAGCCAGTTTCTTCGCCACCGACCGTACTGCCTCGCACGTTGAAGTGTGACCCGACTCCAAGGAGACGGGTCAGCGGTCATCGGACGATACTGAACAGGACGTAATAGGCGAGCAACAACAACTTATGTAACCGGAAGAGCAGCAGATACGAGAGTAGCCGCAGTCCACCGACGTCCCTTTCAAGGAGAATTGTCCAGAAGAATTTGCCAACGAAGACGAGCCGGAATTCAATGGATGCTGTGAGGCCTGTCTTTACTACACCATCAAGTGCTGTAATATTCTTTCGCTGATTTGAAGACACTATTGTAATATTAAAATCAAAATATATAGTAAACAGAATAGCTCGATTACAATTTCAAATAAAATATGCCATTAGGTTTCAACATGAAATATTATTATGGACGATTTCATAATATTATTTATAATTATTAATCATTTATATTGCATATTAAATTATCATTATAATAAAATTATATTATATACTATTCATGGTCATTGGCATTAATAAATATTTTGGTTTTGATAGAATCGTATTTTTCGTTATTATTTTAATGCCAAGAAATGTATGTGAGATATATAATTATTTAAGAAAAAATAATAATTTACCTACTCAAAACATAACATATGTGATAATATACTAACTTTTAAACTTGACATTTGAACCATAAATTCCCTATATTGGAAGGTATCGCTTGTTGAATTTATAGCAGTTGAAATTCTTTAAGAATCATTTGATAATCGTGATTTAAAATAAACTATTTGCAAGATATTTTGATAAATTGTCAATCTCAATATAGGTTTGTATCTAACTTAGGCATACTTTTAATCTGAGTTAATTACAGATTTCCAATATTATTATAACAAGAATCAAATACTATTAGGTATTACCCTAGTCCTTATAGCCACCTAATAAAGAATTCATATTTATGATCTTGTAACTTGTAAGAAAAGTAACTTTGAAGTAACGCATATTTCACTAAACTTTAGAGGACCATTGTTAATAAATCAATGAAATATTAACTTGCGGGTAAAATGTATTTTTGTCCTATATCTTCAAGGTCTCCATAATTTTCAAATGCGTCTTTTAGATGAATATATTGATCAACCTTGAGTTTTGATTGATTAAATCGTATAATACGTAAACGCTCATTTTCTATTTTTGCATACATGTAAATATTTTCAAATTGGATGTAATGAGAACATTATTTTTTTATTTATTATCTGTCATTGTTTTTAAACAATATTTAAACTCATATTAAGCTCACATCCATATGTGTGGTACTCATGTACCTATTACAAATTTAAAACAGCAGAACACAATATGTTGTGTTGTTAGATTCAAAATTCAAATATTCAATATTATTAAAGGAAAGAATATTATTTGTGTTTGTACATCGGTTTTTTTTTCCTATATTTCAATTTCTAAGCTAATTATGAGTAGGTACCTACCTACCCACCTACCTATGTAAAATATTGCAATTTAAAATGCTCATAACTCGCTTAAAAATTCAAATATCGTTAAATAATTTCGTATAAGCACATAATATTATTATAATATTCTTTTCTTTAAGTTTGATAATAGATAAACTCACTCTAATACAACACATCATACCTACTATTAAGTATTTTGTTCTGCTAAACGTAAATTTACTATAGCCTATATGGGCCATGTTATATCGTTTGTAAGACGAAAACAGCGCTACGGCTTTTGCGTCCTCTTAAGTCTGCTGGGTTTTACATATACTCGATCATTACCCATTCCATCGATAAATATTTGAATAGTAGTATATTATAATAGTATTTTGGTTAATTTCAAGAAAAAAAATCAATATTATAATAATATGTATTCGTTATATTATTGTTAAAGGTATAGTTGCGTGACGCATGTAGTTTTAACATTTTCAAGTGTAATAAAATAATACGATAGGTACCTATGACATGTTTATTCTACGTGAAAATAAAAGATAAAGTTTTGATGATATTATCCCTACTATACAAGGCTACAGTATTGCGTTATTAATGTTACCTAATTTGTAAACGATAATGAACATCCTCCTCCAATGAAAAACCCTGGTTTTCACGAGACTTGTCGGGCGCTGGAACATTGAAGATCGAAGACGAGCAATGGTCGTGGAGCCTGACATTGATACGAGAGAAAAAAAAATAATAAGATAATAAAACAATAGCTTTGAGATTATAAATACAAATGATGAAAATCTCAACAACACATAGTAATAACATAAATAAAATTCAAAATTTAACAATCAGCCTGGTTTGTCAGGGTGTGCCCTGAGTATAATTTATGTGGTCACCTGACAATACAGAATGGTAGATGAGCAGCAGTTACACACTAATGAATTAAATAACTCAGTTACCGTGACACAGGAAGCACAATAGAAGGAAGGCTAAATTACTCAACTTCAAAGAAGCAACTACTCTGTAGGCAGCAGCACCAATTTTACAACTGGTCTGGTAAGCTCACCAAGGCCGTCAACAATCTAGCTACGCGCACAACGCCATCAGGTACAGGTCAAGACCCGACCAAGATGCCACGCTGTAGGAGGGCTCTGGTTGTCTTTAATTACGACCATGTCTCCGTCTTTGAGATATGGAACATCGTTTGTCCATTTTGTTTGGGCCTGTAATGAACATAGGTATTCACTGGACCATCGGCGCCAAAACGACTGATGGGACTGATGAAGCAACTTCCAGCGATTGACAATTTTCCAGTTGTCGTCGGGTATATGATGTTCCAGAACAGCGAGGAGAGGTTAAACTTGTCCCCGTCAGTGAGGACAATTGTAATAGTGGGTTAGTCATGTTTTTCAAAACTTTCCCCGATTGAAGTCTACGTTAACCGTCTTCCTACACTTAAATCGCAATGCCAATACGAACCACAACCCGCAGTTCCCGAAACTCAAGCCACATTAATTAAATAGCAAACTCTCTTAATCTTCCTCTCGGGCAACCTTCTGACGGGTTCAGATGTACTCGTGATGGTTCCTTTCTCAATCTTCACGAAGTACAGCCAATCCGGCGAATTTTTCCATATGCCTCGTGATAGCTGGATTGAACTTGAATGCCGCATGGGGCATAGGGGTTGAACATTATTTTTTTTTTTTGACGCAGAGGCACGGACCTATTGAGCAGGACACCGCGGATTTAGCTCGAAGGGAATTTAAAGGTTCTCGGCCGGTATTCATTTTTTTTCGATGCCGTCTTCGGGCTTGGCTTTATTTATTATTACTCGATAGGATATCTTTATTTTCGCTTTGAATTTCTTAAAAAAAGTATTTCTATTTCCTTGTATCAATGTTCCAAAATTATAATCCGATAGTGCACGTGATGGCCAAGTCAAGCCTGAAGACCGAATTTTAATTAAATGAATACCTGCGTTCAACCCTTCAAATGTCACCGTCAGTCGGTCATAATCAGGCAGACATTATGCGTTGCGGTGAGTCTATCATTCCCGGGCATCATTCCATAGGTGGCGGTACGTTCTATTACGGGGAGACGACCCATGGTCAAGGGAGAGTCGACGGGCAGTCGTGGGTCGTCGTTTCAGGAAAACTTGACGATGGAATCCAGTGCACTGATACCGCCCGAAGTCAACCCCGAAGGTGGCGACGGTAGTTAATACGTTTAAACGGTTCAATCCCGAACCGTGTCCCCCTGAGATTATCGATATTTTTCGGAAGTCAACTTTGAGAGCTATCGACCGACGGCTTTGAAACTTTAGAATCTGATTGAAAAACGAAAATAAAACACTAACGGACAGAGGTTGTTAACGGCTAGGACCAATATTCACCGAGATATCTCGGTTGAAAAAAGTTCGAAGACGATCTATCGTCGAATACGAGTACCGGGGCGTCGGTCGGCCGACCACCCGTACGTTTTGAATTTCACCGTGTACCGTTCAATTCTCATTTTCCCAAAGATATTGTCACCGTCAGTCGGTCATCCCCGAGGTTGAACGCAACCACAAGTTGATTCAATAAATTCTTATCACTCATAATCCTCTGATATTTTACACGATAGATTTCCGACGGGAGTCACAGAAACGATGACCGACTGTCGGGGACATTTCAGGGGAATGTCTGGATTATAACATATTATATATTCCCCATTCCCGTGAATAAGTCTTGTTAGGTTAGGATAGTCCTAGTTTATATTATATTTAATATTCGAAAATTATAGATCATGTACAGAGCCAACGTAACCGATGCACTGAACTCCATTTCGAATGGTTCTCTCTCAATTGGTCAGGCCGTAAAGGGCCATGGAGTCCCGGAGACCACGCTTAGGGAGCTGGTCCGAAAATTAAAAATTGTCCCCAAAAAAGTAAGTTATTGTCTCTTTTGCATTACACGGGTTTAAACTTGTGTTTCTATAAATGTATAGGCATCTAGAGGCTACGTAAAAGTACAGAACAACCCTGCTCTATCCAGGGCGATAGATCTGGTACGAACGAAAGGGCACACTGTCAACGGTGCTTCACGAGTGTGCGACGTGCCGAGAACGACACTCAAGAAGGCACTGTAATGGGCATGTATTAGAAGGTATTATATTATAACCGCTTTTACTTATTCGAACCATACTATGCGGTTCTCCTTGTAAAAGCATTTAACATAACAACCTATGAGCACAAGACGATGGTTTCTTCAATACGACAACAACAACAACATTTACGACCACACCCAAGACACCTGCGAGTTCCGTATACTGACCAGATCAAAGGAGCTGACAGCATATATAAGGGAGACAGGAGCACAGCCTGATCAGATGTACCTGGACCAGCAAGAACGAAGTCACTTCACGCCACCAGCCATTATACACCGCTACACCGCTACACCGCTACCACGAAATAGTTCTACATAATACTATATTTTGACTGTTCTATATTATTATACACATATTATTACTTTGAAATTAGTGTTATTATTTCAAATCACAACATCGTTTGGATTCTGAAAGGGCTGCACGTAACAGCACTCAAAAATGATAAAAATCAAAGGTGAATAGTAATTTTTTTTCCTTCCGTATAAATTATTTATGTTAAAATGTCCTAACATTTCACCACCATCATCCACCTTCCACCACCATCATCCGTGGATAAATCGATTGTGGTCTTAGAGACTCCGGTGCCAGAGGCGACCAACGGATGTCTTGAGGAAAAAGGTAACACTAATTTTTTTTCCTTCCGTATAAATTATTGAATTATTTTTGTTAAAATGTTAGGGTCCTTTCCACCACCATCATCCGTGGATAAACCGATTGTGGTCTTAGAGACTCCGGTGCCAGAGGCAGAGTGGAGATTCACCACCGCTCGGCTTATTATAAAAAGCCGCCCATTAAGGGTATAATGATTTTTCAATTTAATTTTTTGTTTTTCCTGTGTAATAATGTATAGTGTGTAATGCAATATTTTACAGTCGAAAAAACAGTGGAAAATGTGGAGATGAACACAAGTTTTTCGGAAGAGTCGACTCCAGCCGATGCCCCAGCCGTGAACAGGCATACATGGTTTGAGGATGAGAAATCGCCGTCGCCGAACGTTGGAAACTGTAAGTTTTATCTTCATACACCTTCTTTAAGGTTACACCCAGCTTTAAACATGCTTTATTTAGGTACCGCAGTATTTGATATGGACCTACAGAATAGGGATACCATATGGCTGTAGTGTATATACACTCCCTCGCCGTCGCCGTCACACGAATATACATTCGTGGATGAAGAACGTAAGTTATAAGATATTTCAACAGAATAATTTTTTAGACATAATTTTTTTTTTGCAGTACCAGTGATTGAAAAATATTCACCTGGAAAACCGATTGCGGTCGTTGAACAAAAAGAGCTTTCATTAGATTATAGAAGAGTTCGATACGGTACCGAAGAAGGTTTAAATTTTATAGTTAAAGTTCCATCATTGTTTTCTCTACTTTTCTAATTCTCGTTTCAGCTTTGATGGTTTGTCCGGACGGTGAATCGTCGACGGTCGACAGTGAGTATTCTTAAGACCTCGTGTGAGACGTGTTTCGTTTAATTATAATTTTTTTTTTTGCAGTACCGGGAAATAGAGAAAAAGATTCGACTGCGGTTGTCGATCAACATCAATTGTCCCCGATAGCTGGCCCCTCGGGATGTTCCTAGCCTTCAAGGGACCAATCGCCCATATTTACGGATTCTGAGTGGTCTGTGGATAATAGACGATTAGGATTCGGTTTCGAAGAAGGTATTATTAATTTTATAGTTAAAATTCTATCATTGTTTTCTCTACTTTTCTACTTCAGGTTTCAGCTCTGATGGTTCACTCGGACGACGAATTTTCGATCGTCGACAGTGAGTATTCGTAAGACCTCGTGTGAGACGTGTTTCGTTTAATTATAATTTTTAATTCCCGTAGCACATAGCCCTTTGAATATAGACAACGGTACGCGGCTTACGGCCAGACTTGACACCAATTTTGACCACCAAATTGTCTCGATCAGAGGCGGACTTACCATTTTTCCGCCCCTAGGCATTACAACACTAGCGCCCCGTATATTGGCGTGCTCCCACGGGGGGGGGGGGGGGGGGAGTAATGTTCCATGAACTAAAACAAAACTATAAAAATTGGATTTAGGTATTTTTCTACCAACTAAACAAATAAATATTA
>NC_042493.1:45893368-45895337 GCF_005508785.2 Acyrthosiphon pisum
TACGTGAGCCATTATCCAGTTTCATGCAAGTTGTATACGAAAAAAAAAATAATATAAAATATAAATTTAGGTAAATAAAATTATGAAATTATGAAAAACTAAAAAGTAAAAATTAACTAAAAAATTGCGCCCCAAAAAATATTGCGCCCTAGGCCAGTGCCTTGGTGGCCTATGGGTAAATCCGCCCCTGGTCTCGATCATAACTAATCGCGTAAGTCATTTTTACACAAGTGAATAATCCTATTAAAAGAACCTTAATCATCAAATAATCGTTTCCATTAGCTTCTGAAGTACTGCCCTGTGTGCAAATACAAAACACAAGATAATAAGATGACGAGGCACATTGGATTAAAACACGCCTCTCTATTGAAAAACCCCGTCAAACGAAGCCTGGCGGCCATTGGAAAGCTGATCGGATCTCATTCCCGAAAATCTATTTCGTTGGTTCCAATGGTCGTCATGAAGGAGTTAATCGGCCTGTATTGGGATGATGTGCCCTACGGACGAATCACATTCAAGTAACTATACAAATTACAAACATACAACATGTAATGTTTGTATGTCGTTGATATCGTTTGTGTTTGAAATTTTAGACTTTCCATAATGGGCAGATTAAACGTCTTCGGAGAATCGTGGGACCTCCCCGAGACCCCCGACGTCGAAAACCTTTTTGAAAAATATTTCAATAAATCAGAACGCGAAGATGTGGTACACCGGCATCCGACCGTCGACACGAACATGGACCATCCCGAGAGATCGACCGAAATCATTCCCGTGTCTCCGTGAGTATTTGATTAAAAAAAAATAAACTCTGTCTGATAGCTTTATTAGTCGTGGTGCTTTAGGTGTGGTCAGAGATTCAGAAAAACGCTCCAGCAGAGCGGTTTTCAGGAGCAACTTCCGCCTCATCACCCTCTGCTGAAGCTGTTCCGGCGATATCTGGATCTCAGCCACGGGAACGAGTCGTCGGCTGCCAAAAATTACATTGCCAACGTTAGCAAGATGTTGTTTTTTGTGGACGCCTGGTTGAAGGAACGCAAATGCCGGCGAAACATTGGTGTTAGCTGTTGGGTACCAGCGAGGAGCCCTTCCGTGAATACCTCAGCAGGTGAGTTTGGAATCCATCGAATCAATCATATATTTATAATTTTTTTAATATTTACAGGAGAGAAGACCTAGGTTAGGTTTAGTAGGTACTATACATTAATTATACTTAAGCAGTAAGAAATATAATATTTATTATTGCTTGAAACAATTATCACAATATAAAATATAAATAAAATAAGTAGATTGGTACTGTTACGTTAATTGATAAAAGTCATAGTTATTATAAGGTTTTTAATAAAAAGTTGCTACAAAATGTTTGTGGAGGGCTAAAATGCTAAAAAAAACCTATTCCTATTTAAAAAAACAAAATTCCAGAAATGCCCTTGAGTATTTTTATTTATTTATTTATTTAACGGACGATAGTCCAATTTACATAGTATATATTATAGTACATATATTTGATATAAGAAGAAGAAAAAAAAAATGACTAATATTAGAGATACCTAAATACAAACAAGATTATTATAACATGTTTAATTATTTATATAATAAAAAAAATAAAAACAAAAATAAAGATAAAATATAAAGTTTATAATAATAAATATTAATATATTAAGTAATAAAGAAAAAAAAATCTAAATTTTTTGCTGAATTTCCGCTAGATGATAAAATATTTACAGAAGTACAAGATATATAATTTTGAGTGTAGGGTTTTATATAAAACAATTCTTTATTTCGAGTATTAGTATTGTTGGTTTTTAAAATAATGTTGCTTACGAGGGAAGAATCGTCTATTTTATTATTAAGGAGTTTAAATAGGAAGGTTATATAAATTTGTTTTTTTCTATCCTTTAATGGTTTCAAATTTAAAAAGTTTAGAATATTTTCATATCCAGAGTGAGGAGTCTGTAAAGTTTGCATT
>NC_042493.1:45896585-45901049 GCF_005508785.2 Acyrthosiphon pisum
GGTATCAAATAAATAAAAAATTAAATTAAAAAATAACTTGTATTATTTAAATTTTTCTTACTATCATTTCATCCCAATGATAAAACCCAATTTTAAAACAACTGCAATAATTTAACGAGGATCACCCCTTCCTCTATCAACATCGGGAATTTTGATACGCACTGTAGAACCAATATTAGCAACCGCAAATTTAGTATTTGATAAATCTTTCATTCTATTTGCCTGTTTTTCCAAATTTTCTTTAGCTTTTTTCCTCTCCTTAAAACATTTAATTATTTTTATAATTACAATATTAAAGCTAATTTAGCTAAGCTAAACGATATAATTGACCTACCGTAGCAATATTTAAATGAACTATATCTTTTTCTGTGTCAACTGTTGGTCGATCTACGTCAGTTAGAACTATATTTATTTATCATGATATTTTGTTATTTACAATTTTATACATTAACGAAGTGATGCCAGAGAATGTATAAAATAACTAGTTAAAGTATAAATTATATACATTACCTACAAGCTTTAGTTATTTTATACATTACCTAGTTATTTCATAAACTAACTGATTCAACACTTTAACTGTAACATATATAACATCAGTGTGCCGATTATTAGAAAAAGAATTAAGAATGAATTGTTTAATAGATATTAGGTTGGTAATGGTAGATTTGTTATTGCGGAAACCATGTTGCTGTGGACTAAAAATATTGGTGAGGAGTAGCGTGAGTTTGGCATTAACGATTTTAGAGAATAATTTGGGAGGATAAAGAACAGAGATATAGGACGATAGTTATTAATTAGTGATTTATCCCCTTTTTTGAGAATTGGGGTTATAAATGTAGATTTCCACAAGGAGGGGAAACAACTATTATTTAAGGAGATGTTAAATAGGTACGTAATAGGAGGACTAAGGACAAATTTACAAACCTGCAAAAATATAGGTGAGAGACCATCAGGGCCAATACCTGTTTTCATTTTTAAGTTTTCTAATTCAGTAAAAACGTCAATTAGGTTAATTTGGCAAATGTTGATAGAGTCTGGTGATTCAATTCTTGGAGAATTATTTGAAGTAATGGGAATATTATCATTTACATAAGTAGATTTAAAATAATGACTAAAAAGATTACCGATGTTTTGACCGTCATTGGCTGTTCTGTGTTCAAAAGACAAGGAGTTAGGACGACACGATGATGATCTAAAATTTTTAATAAAAGGCCAAAATTGATTAGGATTGGTTTTAAGTGAGTTTTGGATATTATTTATATACAAGTTATGGTCATATTTGCTACGTTTTTTGCATTCGGAACGAAGAGAAGAGAATTTTAGATAGTCCGAGAGCGACTTAGTAGTTTTAAAAATGGCGTGGTGTAATTTTTTTTGATTTATGAGTAATTTTAACTCTTTAGAAAACCATAATGGAAATTTTGATTTTGAAAATGAAATTTTTTTTGGAATGAAGGAGTTTATAGCGGAGTATATAATGGAGTAAAATTCATTTAAAAGAACTGATATATCAGTGCTGATTTCAAAAACGGTATTGCAATGCACAGAACCTAAGAATGATAATAATATGGAATTATAGTCACCTTTTGGCCAATCATAGGTTGTTTCATAAAAAGAGAGAGTTGGATGGAAATTTGGGGCAGAGATATTTATATTTAGTGGAGGATGATAAGTGTCGATAGGAATAATAGGATCATTATTTTGGGTTACAATCAGAGAGGAAGAATTTGATAATACTAGATCCAGCATGGTGTGTTTATGATTCAATATATTGTTGTATTGAGAAATATTCAACAAAGCTAATTTTTCTATAAAAATAGATTCGGGGGAAGAGAGATTTACATTAATGTTTAGTGAAGTTTTATTTAAATTAGGAAGATTAAAATCACCAGTAAGTAACAAATCTGAATTAGGATACGATGAAATGACGTTTTCAATAATTTTAAAATATTTTGTCTACATAGAGGAGTTTGAGTTAAGGGGAAAATATACACAACTAATAATAAGTTTACTAGTAATATTAATGTTAACTATAAAGAGAATCAGTATCAATATATAAGCGAGAAGAAATGAATTGATTATTTACTGCTATTAATACCCCTCCTCCTCTGGAAAAAGGGCTTGAGGCTGTAGACCGATCATATCTGAAAATAAAATAGTTTGTAAAACCAAGTTCTGAGGAAATAACATCATTTCGTAACCAAGTTTCGGAAAAAGCAATATCTGAAAAATTAGAGAGGGGAAGGTTTCTTTTTAAAATGTTAAGTTTTGTATTTAAGCCCCTTACGTTTTGGTAATAACATTTAAAATTAAGAGAGCGAGGCTTTATAAGTTTTTTGAATTTATGATACAAGGGGTTCCTTTAACATACTTAATTATAAGATCTGGTTCACCGTTGGATCTGCGATTTTGAAGTTCGTTTCGAAGTTGAGCCATCGATTCTCGTTGAGATTTGGTCCGGTCTGATGAAAATCTTACTTCAGTCCATGATTCATGCGATTTCAGTTTATTTTGAGAAGAAAAGATTAAAAATGTATCTTTTTGTTCGGCAAAGCATAATTTGATTGGTCTTGGCTTATTAGAGAGTTCTGATGAAAGAGATCCAAGGCGAATAGAAGTAGTAAGTTTTGATTATAATCCAAGAAAATTAAAAATGTCTTTAATAGTAGAATTATCATTTGTGGAATTATCAATAGATTCCGGTAAATTATATAATAAGACGTTGTTTCGTCGGTTTTGTCTATCTATCATTTCACTAATTAAATCATTATTAATAAAACTTTTATTGGATTCTGCTTCATTAAAAGTTTCGATTTTTTTCTCAATAGCTGAAACTCTTGCTTTTACAGAATCAATATCTAAACATAAAGTTTTCAATTAACAAGAAAGATCAGAGACATTATTTGACATTTATTTTCTAACTGGGTAGATCGTCTTGGACTAGTACTTAATCTTGACAAATGTCACTCAATTACCTTCACTAAATCACGTTCGTCTACAAAAAGAACATATTCCATCAATGGCTTTCAACTTAAACAAGTATTCCAAATTAAAGACCTTGGTATCCTTTATACGTCTACTCTTTCATAAAATGGCGGCTCACGGACTAATTATATCCGGTCCGCAAACAAGAAAAAAAGTAACAACCGTTATGTAATACATCCTAGTGTTGTAATTTATCATTTTTGTTCATTGGTTTTTACCGACGACGTCTGCAATTTTGATGGCCCGCCAAAAATTTCCAAATTCCTAACGTGGATAGTAAATTGTACATCGAAAACAAAATTAAATTGTCAAATACGATGATACAGATTACAACGCGGGAATGTACATTTTTAAATAGATTCTGACAGGTAGTCTTTGAAATATTTGGGTAGTCGAGATAACACATAAGTACCCAAATACCATATTCAATCATAATAATTAAACTAAAATACAGTCATTTACTATTGCTCATCTTCAATTTTGTACCTATGTCTTAGTCTTATCATAAAACAAATGGTTTTCTCAAAATAAAATAAAACACGTAAACACAACTACTCAGTTATATTCATAAAAACAAAAACAAATTATTTAGTAGTTACTATGCATTAATTATACTTAAGCAGCAAGAAATATAATATTTATTATTGCTTGAAACAATTATCACAATATAAAATATAAATAAAATAAGTAGATTGGTACTGTTACGTTAGTTGATGAAAGTCATAGTTATTATAAGGTTTTTAATAAAAAGTTGCTACAAAATGTTTGGGGAGAGCTAAAATGCTAAAAAAAAACCTATTCCTATTTAAAAACAAAATTCCAGAAATGACCTTGAGTATTTACCCTGTATGTACAGCCATCTTCTCTTTACTTTTCTCTCTCTCTCTTTCTTCTATCATCTGTCTTTCAACACCGAGCATGCCATCAAGTTATCGTTATTGTAATTACCATTACTATGTATAATCTATGCTATTACTGATAATTATAGTTAATTCCCTTTACAGCAATTCCCAGTCGGACCGACAATGTGCCGTGTGCGGGGAAAAATCAAAAATTACACATTATTCGGTGCCTGCCTGCCAGGGTTGTAAAGGTAAGCGCCTGAAACGCGAGTAAAGTATATAAAAATTTTTTTAGTCTGTGGCATTACTACTGCAAATATAATTTTAGTCATGTAAGACGTGTATTACCATTGATTATGAATTCTAATATTAATTAATACTAGTATTCATGATCAATGGTATAACCTACCGTTGTTTTTTTGTGCGGTATGAAATTGTAAGTTTAGTGTAGTAACGAGACAACACCAGCAGCCTATTAAATGGCGCTATCTGGCGTCTCGTTACTGCATCACGTCTCACAACACGAAACACGGCATAGCGGTTGCATGTACACCAGGGTTCGCAGTTTTAAACATGTTCTCAATAGTTATTAAATTTCCACGGGAAAAACACCGACAAATTACGAAAAACGCTAAAA
>NC_042493.1:45901099-45901913 GCF_005508785.2 Acyrthosiphon pisum
TCCCTTTACAGCAATTCCCAGTCGGAGCCCACATGTGCCGTGTGCGGCGAAATATCGAAGATGACCCATTACGGGGTGCCCGCTTGCCAGGGATGCAAAGGTAAGCGCCTGAAACGCGGGTAAAGTATATACAATTTTTTTTAGTCTGTGGCATTACTACTGCAAATAACATTTTAGTCATGTAAGACGTGTATTACCATTGATTATGAATTCTAATATTAATTAATACTAATATTCATAATCAATGGTATAACCTACCGTTGTTTTTTTGTGCGGTATGAAATTGTAAGTTTAGTGTAGTAACGAGACAAAACCAGCAACCTATTAAATGTCGCTATCTGGCGTCTCGTTACTGCATCAACACTATTAGTAACACTCGCGTAACGCGCTCCCGAGGTCAGTATCACGTCTCACAACACGAAACACGGCATAGCGGTTGCATGTACACCAGGGTTCGCAGTTTTAAACATGTTCTCAATAGTTATTAAATTCCACGGGAAAAACCACCGACAAATTACGAAAAACGCTAAAAATGGGATTTTAAATTCCAACTCATTGTTCGTCATCATGGACATAAAAAATTATAATATTATAATATTTATTCATCTTACAGGATATAATAAGCAATAACGATATAAAATATCCAGACTGACAAACCGTTCACCGCAACGTCTCCGCTCAGAAAAGTTTTTCTTATATATAATGCTATTATATCATTAATTCAAGTTTAATACAATCCATTATACATTGACCCACTTGTAACCTACTGTAAAGCAGAGCTACATTCACTTACCTACCCGTTTTTTGTCCATTG
>NC_042493.1:45901963-45902268 GCF_005508785.2 Acyrthosiphon pisum
TAAGGTCTACGATATATGGGTGGTTGATCCTGTTTTAATCTAATCGAGTGCGTACCCGCATTAGTAAAAGTTAAAACATCTCCTTCCATATGAAATATATCATTATATCGTTCACATATCTCGTAAATAGACTGCTTTTCAGTTTCATCCATATGTTCGGTTATGATTATTTGTCTTAATCGAGCTAGACGTTCATCAAGATTATCCTTTGATTCAACCGTATATATTTCATATTCCGTATCATAGAGTATTTTGTTCAAATCATCTTCGCTTATATTTTTTGTTTCTTCCGATATATTCATCAT
>NC_042493.1:45902368-45903672 GCF_005508785.2 Acyrthosiphon pisum
GATTATGATAAATGTATACGTTATTGATGTATATCAATGTGTGCGGTATTGAATGGTTTAATTTGGCGGACATATACTTATTAAGATAAGAAAGTGTGCGGTTTTGAACGACGACCTGTTTTTGAAAGTGTGCGGTTATGAACGAGTGATGGGTAAATTCCCGGAATTTAAAAGTGAGGGAATATTCCCTGGGAATATTTAAGGAATTTTTAATAAATTCCCAAATAATGGGAATTTTTACTATAAATTTGAAAATTCTAGCAGGCAAGAAAAAATTAAACTTTTACCAATCCAAACACAAACCAAATATAATTTTGGTCTTGTGTGGCCTAAAATGACCTAATGATCTCAGATTTTGAAGCCTTAACATAATTTTTAAAAAAATATATAATTATCCTTCTTTTATGATTATTATTATGAATTATGATAGTACCTAATTTTCTCAATGAAAATTGAAAATTTTTGTCTTTGACCTTTGAAGTAGGTAATAGGTATCTTCTATAAAGAAGTTGCTAGGTATTGAAAAAAATAACTGTTAAGTCATTTAGTTTTTAGGAGAAACATTATAAAAAGTAACAAATTTCCAATGCTATGATAATTCTTTCATATCAGTCATATAATTGACTAGAAGTCTAGAACTTGTATAAATAATAATAATACAAAATTAAAATAAATATATATATACTCAAATTTTCAACAAAAAACTTTATAACTGAAAATTATATAAAACATTATAAATAAGTATCAAATTAATAAGAATACAAAACTTAACAAATATGCAGTCCATATTTTTAATAAAAAAAACTTTATAATTGAAAATTATATAAAACATAAATAAGTATCAAATTAATAAGAATACAAAACTTAACAAATATACAGTCCATATTTTTAATAAAAAAACTTAATAACTGAAAATTATATAAAACATAGATAAGTATCAAATTAATAAGAATACAAAACTTAACAAATATACAGTCCATATTTTTAATAAAAAAACTTTATAACTGAAAATTATATAAAACATTATAAATAAGTATCAAATTAATAAGAATACAGAACTTAACAAATATGCACTCAAACACATTTTTACATACCACTTTCAGAAGAAGAACTTTTTTCTTCCTCACAAGAGTCGGAATCTGCATAGAGAATTTCACTTTCTGTTTCTGTATCAGATTCTGATGTTATAGATCCACCATCACTTGATACTACTTCATTAGTTTCTGCCCGAACACTCATTGAATCTTCATTATCACTGACACTGTGCATTTTGTTAGAGTACTTAGATTTTGGTTCACAATATT
>NC_042493.1:45903722-45904855 GCF_005508785.2 Acyrthosiphon pisum
GTTAATTAACCGAAAATTTAAAATACAACTACAAATATATTTAAAACTGCTATATTTTTTTTAAATATTCTTGTTTGAAAAAACTCATCTATAATCTTCAAATAAATAATAATACTCACTTTTTACTAGAATATAACTCACTTAATTGAAAATAATACTCATTATTCTTCTTATATACCATGTCCGTTGAGTCTAACATATAATGTACCATGACATGAGTAATATATTATGCGCCGAGAGAGTCAATATAAAAATATAATCTTGGGGATTGCGATTAAGGGACCTAGGACATTTTTCTGAATTTTCCAAAGTACCTACCCGCGTGAGGGACACATCGGTGCGTATTTTGATATTGGTTGGAGCCCCGTCAGACAAGTATTGAGTGTGTGAGGGTCGACAGAATGAGAATGTAACGTGCCGGGTGAGTCGTTATGGCTGGTGTCGATCGGTGGTGTGCAGGATGAGTCTGAAAATAAATGTCAATGTTTTTCTTGTTAATAGAGTATGATTTCAAATATGTTCATGCGCCGTCGAGTCACTCGGCAGTTTCGCAAACATTGATTTCAAAAAATTAATTAAAATCCAGTAATTGGTAACACTGGCCGAGTGAGTTTTATCGATGTGTGGTGAGCATTGACAGTCAATCGCTGTTTCATTTCCTCATGCAACGCAGAGAGTAACACACGTATTGTGGTCTACAGGTTTTTGTCATGGCCTCTGTTGTGAGTATTATTTTTATTGTTATTAATTAACTTGATACAATGTCGCGTTCTTCACGCGCGTCCCTTTAACTACTCACTCCCGATATTCGCCTATTTTTGTTTCTTTTTTACTTTTGATTCCGGTGCTATACACGTTGTTTTCCGTCGCGTTTCCTACGCCGCGTATTCATTGGCGTTCTTTTACATCAGTTTAGCCCACTCTTATATCATTACAATGTATCATTAGGAGTTTTGGGTTTTATTACTTCAGCGTTTGACCGCAGAACGCGGGCTGACTTGCGTTTTCCGCAGTAGATTTATTTCGCTATTCAACGCGTGTCAGTTTACATTGATAAGATGACGCTACTCTGACCATGGCGGGTTTCCCTTTGCGTAACGGGCCTAAGTGCCATTTTTTTAAATATATATACT
>NC_042493.1:45904905-45915170 GCF_005508785.2 Acyrthosiphon pisum
GCGCACGAGCGCCATACAATGTTCCGATTAGGGACATGAGTATCCACGGTTTGATGCCTTGCGGCTACAACTATGGACCGTGTATAAGCGCTGTGCGCTTGTTACGAGCCATAGAGGTTCACCCGTGCGAAGCATTTCTTTAAAGTACATTATGACATTAGTTGTTACAGTAGAGACTATGGCAGTGGACGACCTACCCACGACAACAGTTAACGACCCGCCAGAGATCGTCAATGTTCCTGCTTCTACTGAAACCAAAGGTAATACAGCTGTTTTTTTGTTTTACATTCTACTTTTATCTTGTGAATTTCTTCCCTATCGTCAATTATATTCCTATATTGCTCACACAATATACAATTGTACATACCACATATCAATTTCAATAATTTTACTATAAGCATTTTTTTTTTTTTTAAATACATTATAACATTAGTTCTTACTTATATTACAGTAGAGAGTATGGCAGTAGACAACCTACCCGGGTCCACAGTTAACGACCCGCCAGAGACCGTCAATGTTCCTGCATCTACTGAAACCAAAGGTAATACAGCTGTTTTTTTGTTTTACATTCTACTTTTATCTTGTGAATTTCTTACCTATCGTCAATTATATTCTTTTATAGCTCATACAATTAAATTATGACAATAATTTTTACTTATATTACAGAAGAGTCTGAGACAGATAATGACAGTTCTACAGTTACAGGCGTTTCTTCATCTGACGAAAATGAAGTACACAAAAAAACTGACGATGAAGGTTCCATAAAATCAACAGGAAGTAGTGACGTAGACTCTCCTTATAAATACCATTGTTCCAACTGTGATTTAGCCTTCAAATATAATTGTTGGTATAAAAGACATATGGCAACCCATAACCCTGGGACTTTTACATGTCAATATTGCCCTAAAGTTTTTAAAAGGAAAGACACTATGCGAGAGCATCAACACCTTCATTTGGGTGGTCCGAAGCATAAGTGCAGGCATTGCGACAAAGAATTTGGCGATAAAAGAAATATGAACATGCATATAAAATTGGTCCATCAAGGCTCAATGGTCAAATGTAAAATATGTGACAAAATGTATTCGGGAAAGAGACAATTGAGGTATCACGACAACCGTGTACATTCAAAAAAAAAAACCGTTTGAGTGCAACATCTGTGCTGAAGGATTTCCTGTACCCTGCATGCTTAGGGCTCATCGAATAAAAATGGTAATATATTGAAACTTCAATAACAATTATGAATTTATTAACATTGAATTTTTTTTTTCAGGGTCACACATAGAAAAATGTTGAACAATTGAAATTCTTCAGTGGCCTTACCAAAATGTATTATGTAATTACCTTATGTATCATATTTCATTATCTTATGGTATAAGTCTTATACACAACTATCTCTTTTTTATACTTTTTAACCTAGCTTAAATACTTTTCAATAATGAACTGAAAATTGTAATGTAAAACTCAAAATATATTTAAAACTGCTGTATTTTTTAAAAAAATTTTGTTTGAAAAAACTCACCTATAATACACTCCTATCTCTTTTATAATAATGTCACTTTCTACATTTAAGATAATGACAGACTGCGATAGCTTTAGACTCACGTTAAATAAGAAAGATATTAATCCACGCATTTCTAGGTGGGCATTATTCCTACAAAATTACGATTTTGAAATTTTTCATCGATCTAATAAAAATATGCAACATGTTGACGCTTTTAGTCGTTGTCACGCTATATTAATTTTAGAATCAAATACTTTCGAACAGGTACTCGCAATCAGACAAAATACCAACGAAAATATTGTCAAAATTAAAGATAAATTACAGACCGGCGACAATAAGTTTTACAAATTACGTAATGGTGTAGTTTATCGGAAAGAAAATAAGCACATTAGGTTCTATGTTCCGGAATCTATGGAAACAAATGTTATACGATCCTGCCACGACGACATGGCCCATGTAACTTTCATTTCCTCATGCAACGCAGAGAGTAACACACGTATTGTGGTCTACAGGTTTTTGTCATGGCCTCTGTTGTGAGTATTATTTTTATTGTTATTAATTAAATTGATACAATGTCGCGTTCTTCACGCGCGTCCCTTTAACTACTCACTCCCGATATTCGCCTATTTTTGTTTCTTTTTTACTTTTGATTCCGGTGCTATACACGTTGTTTTCCGTCGCGTTTCCTACGCCGAGTATTCATTGGCGTTCTTTTACATCAGTTTAGCCCACTCTTATATCATTACAATGTATCATTAGGAGTTTTGGTTTTTATTACTTCAGCGTTTGACCGCAGAACGCGGGCTGACTTGCGTTTTCCGCAGTAGATTTATTACGCTATTCAAACGCGTGTCAGTTTACATTGATAAGGATGACGCTACTCTGACCATGGCGGGTTTCCCTTTGCGTAACGGGCCTAAGTGCCATTTTTTTAAAATTATAATATACTCCCAGCACGCATCCTCCAAAAAAACCATGTATTCGGATCCACTGCGTAAGTTTAACATTACGGTTAAGATGACGTAACACTGGTATTTGTTGTCTCCGTCTTACCAGTGCGTAATATAGCATAATTACGCTCGGCAGAACACTTGTACCTCCTATAGTTGGTTTTATACAATAATTAAATTTTTAAGTGAGTTTTGACCATTAAGTTTCATAATAGGTCGATTCACTCTAATTTTTAAACTAAGGTAGCTACAAGCATTCTGCCGAGCGTAATTTTCCCATATAACGCACTGGTAAGACGGAGATAACAAATACCAGTGTTAACTGTTAAGTCTTCTTAACATTACGGTGAACGTAGCTGCAACATTTAAATTCTATATTAATCAGATATTTTTGTCCATTCTGGGATTTCCATGATATCGTCAGGGAGGTTGTAAACGTATCAGCAGCTGTTATCTAAGCCATGTGATCAAGTAATACTCATTATAATATTTACATTTTTATTACAGACACAGAATGAAGAACTGCCTTTTCACCCAAATAGTCGCAATGCAATTATTTTATGTATGGCCGACGACGAGTTAACAGAAAGATTTGTCGATCAAGAATTAGGATTCCGGTCACACAAGACCCATACACCAACATGCCAGATGAAGTTATCGCGTGTGGAACACAGAATCTGGACATTCCATGAAGAGTTGTATGCCAGTTCTGTAAGCAAAAATTGTTGTTTTAGGTATGTTATTTCTTGTTATAAATTGTTTTGAAATATTTGAGCTATATGTGTTTATGATAGTATATTGAATTTCAGGTATGAACCATGTATGAGGTGTATGGGAAGGAGGTAATGAGGAGTATAGGTAGTATATAGTAGTAGTATATAGTAATGAGATGTATAGGTAATGAGAAGGGATTTGGTGCAAAAATTGTATCGAATGTCCTCATAAAAAAAAAATAAAATTATTCCTGGTTTAGGAGGACAATCATTTTTTATTCATGAAAATGATCTTAAAGCCGGCGTTAACGATTTTTCAGTCTTTACCCGCAGCCGTTCCCTAAAACAGCATGTTTACCTAGGCCCAGCTGCTTATATGAACCACGACTGCGAGTCGAACGCAGTATTTTCATCAATTGGCGAACCGTCTTACGTGCAAATAAAGTCAGTGAAAGAGATTCTCCCAGGGGAGGAGATTACTGTGTTCTACGGTCATGATTATTTTGGTGATAATAAAATGCTAAGTGTCAGTGCATGACGTGTGAAAACAATAAGAAGGGCCTTTTTTCTCAAAAAAAGTAATATTAACATATTATTTTCATGCTTTCCTTATATATATAAGCATTTCTTTAAAGTACATTATGACATTAGTTGTTACAGTAGAGACTATGGCAGTGGACGACCTACCCACGACAACAGTTAACGACCCGCCAGAGTATCGTCAATGTTCCTGCTTCTACTGAAACCAAAGGTAATACAGCTGTTTTTTTTGTTTTACATTCTACTTTTATCTTGTGAATTTCTTCCCTATCGTCAATTATATTCCTATATTGCTCACACAATATACAATTGTACATACCACATATCAATTTCAATAATTTTACTATAAGCATTTTTTTTTTTTTTAAATACATTATAACATTAGTTCTTACTTATATTACAGTAGAGAGTATGGCAGTAGACAACCTACCCGGGTCCACAGTTAACGACCCGCCAGAGACCGTCAATGTTCCTGCATCTACTGAAACCAAAGGTAATACAGCTGTTTTTTTGTTTTACATTCTACTTTTATCTTGTGAATTTCTTACCTATCGTCAATTATATTCTTTCATAGCTCATACAATTAAATTATGACAATAATTTTTACTTATATTACAGAAGAGTCTGAGACAGATAATGACAGTTCTACAGTTACAGGCGTTTCTTCATCTGACGAAAATGAAGTACACAAAAAAACTGACGATGAAGGTTCCATAAAATCAACAGGAAGTAGTGACGTAGACTCTCCTTATAAATACCATTGTTCCAACTGTGATTTAGCCTTCAAATATAATTGTTGGTATAAAAGACATATGGCAACCCATAACCCTGGGACTTTTACATGTCAATATTGCCCTAAAGTTTTTAAAAGGAAAGACACTATGCGAGAGCATCAACACCTTCATTTGGGTGGTCCGAAGCATAAGTGCAGGCATTGCGACAAAGAATTTGGCGATAAAAGAAATATGAACATGCATATAAAATTGGTCCATCAAGGCTCAATGGTCAAATGTAAAATATGTGACAAAATGTATTCGGGAAAGAGACAATTGAGGTATCACGACAACCGTGTACATTCAAAAAAAAAAACCGTTTGAGTGCAACATCTGTGCTGAAGGATTTCCTGTACCCTGCATGCTTAGGGCTCATCGAATAAAAATGGTAATATATTGAAACTTCAATAACAATTATGAATTTATTAACATTGAATTTTTTTTTTTTCAGGGTCACACATAGAAAAATGTTGAACAATTGAAATTCTTCAGTGGCCTTACCAAAATGTATTATGTAATTACCTTATGTATCATATTTCATTATCTTATGGTATAAGTCTTATACACAACTATCTCTTTTTTATACTTTTTAACCTAGCTTAAATACTTTTCAATAATGAACTGAAAATTGTAATGTAAAACTCAAAATATATTTAAAACTGCTGTATTTTTTAAAAAAATTTTGTTTGAAAAAACTCACCTATAATACACTCCTATCTCTTTTATAATAATGTCACTTTCTACATTTAAGATAATGACAGACTGCGATAGCTTTAGACTCACGTTAAATAAGAAAGATATTAATCCACGCATTTCTAGGTGGGCATTATTCCTACAAAATTACGATTTTGAAATTTTTCATCGATCTAATAAAAATATGCAACATGTTGACGCTTTTAGTCGTTGTCACGCTATATTAATTTTAGAATCAAATACTTTCGAACAGGTACTCGCAATCAGACAAAATACCAACGAAAATATTGTCAAAATTAAAGATAAATTACAGACCGGCGACAATAAGTTTTACAAATTACGTAATGGTGTAGTTTATCGGAAAGAAAATAAGCACATTAGGTTCTATGTTCCGGAATCTATGGAAACAAATGTTATACGATCCTGCCACGACGACATGGCCCATGTAACTTTCATTTCCTCATGCAACGCAGAGAGTAACACACGTATTGTGGTCTACAGGTTTTTGTCATGGCCTCTGTTGTGAGTATTATTTTTATTGTTATTAATTAACTTGATACAATGTCGCGTTCTTCACGCGCGTCCCTTTAACTACTCACTCCCGATATTCGCCTATTTTTGTTTCTTTTTTACTTTTGATTCCGGTGCTATACACGTTGTTTTCCGTCGCGTTTCCTACGCCGAGTATTCATTGGCGTTCTTTTACATCAGTTTAGCCCACTCTTATATCATTACAATGTATCATTAGGAGTTTTGGTTTTTATTACTTCAGCGTTTGACCGCAGAACGCGGGCTGACTTGCGTTTTCCGCAGTAGATTTATTACGCTATTCAAACGCGTGTCAGTTTACATTGATAAGGATGACGCTACTCTGACCATGGCGGGTTTCCCTTTGCGTAACGGGCCTAAGTGCCATTTTTTTAAAATTATAATATACTCCCAGCACGCATCCTCCAAAAAAACCATGTATTCGGATCCACTGCGTAAGTTTAACATTACGGTTAAGATGACGTAACACTGGTATTTGTTGTCTCCGTCTTACCAGTGCGTAATATAGCATAATTACGCTCGGCAGAACACTTGTACCTCCTATAGTTGGTTTTATACAATAATTAAATTTTTAAGTGAGTTTTGACCATTAAGTTTCATAATAGGTCGATTCACTCTAATTTTTAAACTAAGGTAGCTACAAGCATTCTGCCGAGCGTAATTTTCCCATATAACGCACTGGTAAGACGGAGATAACAAATACCAGTGTTAACTGTTAAGTCTTCTTAACATTACGGTGAACGTAGCTGCAACATTTAAATTCTATATTAATCAGATATTTTTGTCCATTCTGGGATTTCCATGATATCGTCAGGGAGGTTGTAAACGTATCAGCAGCTGTTATCTAAGCCATGTGATCAAGTAATACTCATTATAATATTTACATTTTTATTACAGATACATAATGAAGAACTGCCTTTTCACCCAAATAGTCGCAATGCAATTATTTTATGTATGGCCGACGACGAGTTTACAGAAAGATTTGTGGATCAAGAATTAGGATTCCGGTCACACAAGACCCATACACCAACATGCCAGATGAAGTTATCGCGTGTGGAACACAGAATCTGGACATTCCATGAAGAGTTGTATGCCAGTTCTGTAAGCAAAAATTGTTGTTTTAGGTATGTTATTTCTTGTTATAAATTGTTTTGAAATATTTGAGCAAAATGTGTTTATGATAGTATATTGAATTTCAGGTATGAACCATGTATGAGGTATACTAATGAGAAGGGATTTGGTGCAAAAATTGTATCGAATGTCCTCATAAAAAAAAATAAAATTATTCCTGGTTTAGGAGGACAATCATTTTTTATTCATGAAAATGATCTTAAAGCCGGCGTTAACGATTTTTCAGTCTTTACCCGCAGCCGTTCCCTAAAACAGCATGTTTACCTAGGCCCAGCTGCTTATATAAACCACGACTGCGAGTCGAACGCAGTATTTTCATCAATTGGCGAACCGTCTTACGTGCAAATAAAGTCAGTGAAAGAGATTCTCCCAGGAGAGGAGATTACTGTGTTCTACGGTCATGATTATTTTGGTGATAATAATGCTAAGTGTCAGTGCATGACGTGTGAAAACAATAGGAAGGGCTTTTTCTCAAAAAAAGGTAATATTACATATTATTTTCATGCTTTCTTATATATATAAGCATTTCTTTAAAGTAGATTATGACATTAGTTGTTACAGTAGAGACTATGGCAGTGGACGACCTACCCACGACAACAGTTCACGACCCGCCAGAGACCGTCAATGTTCCTGCTTCTACTGAAACCAAAGGTAATACAGCTGTTTTTTTGTTTTACATTCTACTTTTATCTTGTGAATTTCTTACCTATCGTCAATTATATTCTTTTATAGCTCATACAATTAAATTATGACAATAATTTTTACTTATATTACAGAAGAGTCTGAGACAGATAATGACAGTTCTACAGATACAGACGTTTCTTCATCTGACGAAAATGAAGTATACAAAAAAACTGACGATGAAGGTTCCATAAAATCAACAGGAAGTAGTGACGTAGACTCTCCTTATAAATACCATTGTTCCAACTGTGATTTAGCCTTCAAATATAATTGTTGGTATAAAAGACATATGGCAACCCATAACCCTGGGACTTTTACATGTCAATATTGTCCTTAAGTTTTTAAAAGGAAAGACACTATGCGAGAGCATCAACACCTTCATTTGGGTGGTCCGAAGCATAAGTGCAGGCATTGCGACAAAGAATTTGGCGATAAAAGAAATATGAACATGCATATAAAATTGGTCCATCAAGGCTCAATGGTCAAATGTAAAATATGTGACAAAATGTATTCGGGAAAGAGACAATTGAGGTATCACGACAACCGTGTACATTCAAAAAAAAAACCGTTTGAGTGCAACATCTGTGCTGAAGGATTTCCTGTACCCTGCATGCTTAGGGCTCATCGAATAAAAATGGTAATATATTGAAACTTCAATAACAATTATGAATTTATTAACATTGAATTTTTTTTTTTTCAGGGTCACACATAGAAAAATGTTGAACAATTGAAATTCTTCAGTGGCCTTACCAAAATGTATTATGTAATTACCTTATGTATCATATTTCATTATCTTTTAGTATAAGTCTTATACACAACTATCTCTTTTTTATACTTTTTAACCTAGCTTAAATACTTTTCAATAATGAACTGAAAATTGTAATGTAAAACTCAAAATATATTTAAAACTGCTGTATTTTTTAAAAAAATTTTGTTTGAAAAAACTCACCTATAATACACTCCTATCTCTTTTATAATAATGTCACTTTCTACAGTTGTTATGTTTGTAAACTATATATGCCGGGTGAGTCTATATATACCGGGTGAGTCTTTGTTGTCCGAGTGACTCTATACATATACCGGGTGAGTCTATATATATCGGGTTAATCTTTGTTGTCCGAGTGAGTCTATATATATGCCGAGTGAGTCTCTATATGTACCTGGGAGTCTATACATATGCCGGGTGAGTCTTTGTTATCCGAGTGAGTCTATACATATGCCGGGTGAGTCTCTACATATACCGGGTGAGTCTATACCCAGAAAACATTATAACATTTAAACGTTATTTGTCAAATATTTGTTAGTTTTTTTAAAAAATTGTACATTATTTGTATACAACTTTATTTACACTTGCAAACATCAATCAAATGTTTGACAAATGTCATTTGAACCAGATCATATTATTTAATAATCAATTTAACACAAACTTTGGCCAAATATTTATCATTAGATTATGTACTGTTTCTTTAAAACCTTACAAGTTTGTTTTTAAAATCTCTGTCGCAAAGCTTATTCTCAATCTCCTCAAGCTCTTCAAATGAAGAAATAGGCCAACAATAACCATATGGTTCAAAATCATCTGAATGCTCAGTAGTAATCATATTGGCAGTGTTGATTAATTTTTTTATTTCTTCTTGTCCTTGAGTTAAATTTTGAAATTCCGTATTGCTAAAAGCCATGAAGTTGTACATTCTTTTGTAAAAATAATCCATTTTTGAAAGAACCTGATCAGCTACAATAATTTTAAGAAGACCCATCAATAGTATTGTTTTAATTAATTAGTATGCGTACTAGACATACCAAATTCTGAGATATTGATATTAGCAGTATTCATTGAATTTTGCATTTGTTGAGCGTTTTGTTCCTTTAATTTATCTGCACCACCTGTAAGTGTAATATTAATTAATTATTGGGATTGGAAGCTATTTTTCTCTAACATACCAGCTACCAGCAACAAAGGATGTTAGACAGCGTGTTCTATTTCTAACTTACTAATATTGATCTAGCGAAACAATAAGAACTCTGTGAGTCCACTTGAGATTGCCTCACATTTTTGATATTGTCATTTTAACTTAGTCAACAGTTGAAATATCATAATTTTTAACGTAAGTTTTTAGTATTTAAGAAGATAAAATAAAAACAAAAATGTAGATAAGTCAACTAATCGAAATATGTTCTCAAAAGTCTTATTAATTTACTACAGTTAATCCAGTATGATGGAAAAGACCATGTCTATAATGTTAAATGTGGCATGTGTGTTAGAAAAAGATGGAAAATTTGAATTAAAATCCCCATAATACTAATAGAGAATTATAGTAGAACTTAAAAATAATTATATAAAAAAAGTAAAAACACTTACAGCTTAAATTATTTTTCTCAGGAACTAATAATTCATTAGTTTTTGCAAGTAGTTCAGTTGGCAGGCTTACATTAGATCTAATATGATTGTTCTTGAATTTAACTGCTTCAGTTGTTTCTTTATATAGTAAAATTTAAAAACAAAATAATAAATATATTATTATACCTGTAGTATTTAAGTATATTTCAACAAAATTTAAATATTGATATTTACTAGTTCTTTTTTGAGTGCTACTTGATATAGGCTTGGTGGTCATAAATGATTGGGAATGATCTGATGAATTAAACAAATCTAAAATATATAATATTGATGAGAAAATAATAAATTGGTAACATTATTTTTTTAAACAAATTTATTTTAATTGTCAATATGTAA
>NC_042493.1:45915847-45918749 GCF_005508785.2 Acyrthosiphon pisum
TCAGGAAATACAGTCGAACAGCATCTGGTTTTAAATGTTTTTGTACGTACCAGGTCTATCTAAAATGTCACTAGATAAAAAATGTTCACTACAAATTTTGGAATATTGTGAAGGAGTAAATTGTTTTCTTTTCATTGCCTGTAACCACTGTTTTAATAGCTCAGGATTGCCCAAAGGAAACCTGTAAAAGAAATATTTAATAATTAACAAAAAATATTAAATAATTAAAAAATAACAAAATCACACAATTTTTCCATTAATCACTGCTTATTTATTAGTACAATTATTAATATAATATATCATTACTAACTCACCCAAAAAATGACAACCTAGCTACACAGGCAACTGGCATGATTGAAATCGAAACTAAATTATTTTGTTTTCACTTTTCACTAGTACACAAAGATTTTAAATTATTTATTACTTAAATTTAAAGTCAGTCTCTGACAGTAGGTACATCATTAGTAATGATTCATTACACAATATTGACATATTGACATTTTTGCAAATGGCGGCATTATCAGTTGGCCGGTATGTTGTGGCTTCAATGATAACGGCGAGTTAGTTATCTAAGTTATTTAAAATCTCTGATTTTATCTGATAATTTTGCCACTCCCAAAACATTGATTAAATATACATAGATAGCCCACGCAACGTTAAAAACTGTTAATGAGAAATCGAGGTATTGGGAGCCTAAATATAATAGTACAGGAGCCTGAATTCAGATAGCGCTTGAGTAGTTTTCGACACTATCACAACCGCAATGGAAACCACGATGGTAGTACTTGGTAGTTTATGTCGTTTATGATGGTATTTAGGTTTACTTAATAATTTATGATAAGCGGTAAGTGATAACATTTAATTGAACAGTTAACTGACAAAAACCATCTTATGTCTGATTCGACTATGCTCTGACAACTACAGACTCGCTGCCTACTTTACCTCGCGTTCTTTACTTCGTTTGCAGTTCTTGTATATTATAAATTATAATAAATAATTATTATTCATTGTTATTTATACCTATATTAATATTATGTCGCGCGGTTGTGGTAGTAAATGTGTGTACATGGACTGTGGTTAATCCGCTCGTAATAATCCAGATTTGACGTTCCGTAAATTTCCAACAAATGCGGATGTTCGTAAAAAGTGGATTTTGAGTTCAGGTAAGGACAATCATATTAGAAAAATAAGTGAACATAATATTTTAGAATGTTAATAAAATACATAAAAAATTTGTTATTTTTATCAAAATTAAACTACAAGACAAGTGTAATGTTAGCTTAATTATTAAAAAGTATATGGGTATGACTTGATACCTAGTAATTCAAAAAAATTATACATTTTATGTGTTGTCTTGTGTGTGTAAGACTGATAAATAATAACACACTACTGTTTGGTAAATAACTATGTATGTCTTATAATTTTATCAGATTATACAAATTGTAATTTATTTCTGGTATTCTATAAAGGTGTATTTTGTGGTATTGATTAAATATACATTTAATTAATAGTTGCTAGTAACACAATATCAATGTAATAGGAATAGCTAGGTATTGGTAGCTAACTATAATGTAATTATGAGAAAAATTGCTCTGTAGTTTACAACTTAATGAACACCTTATTATTATTTATATTTTATTCAAAAACTATTTTATGTTAGATATATCAGTTATTTTCTATAGGCGGTATAATACTCTTTATCACATTTTGGTAGAATGTAAAAAAATATATTGGTCTTTTGATAAACAGCTAACATTTGCATCACTTAAGTTAACTATCTACCTAAGTCTTTTTGTTATAATACTATCAATACCTATAGCTTTATTGTATTGAGTGAAGTCGCTTACTATGGCCAATATCCCCAATCTATCTCTAGCTATCTTTATTTACTTTGTAAAAAAAAAATGTCATTTGACATTATTTATATTAGATATTTAGTATACACTGGTTTATTTTATAATACAAATTGTAAATTATGATTTCACCACTGTTGATTTGGACATAAAACTTGGACTTGGCCATAGGTGATGACTCCACACTAGATATTACAACTTAAAAGTAAATATTTTAAATTTTGTACTAAATTAAATTCTTATATTTCAATTAGGAAATGTTACTCTACTGAGTCTCACGTCAAAAGAACTGTCATGTCGATACATCTGCGACACTCATTTTGTAAGCACAGATTATACTAACGAAAATAAAAGCAGATTAAACAAACACGCAGTTCCTACTCAATATACAGATATCGAAAATTTTCATGTTACCACACCTACTAATGTTTACAAGAAAGTATGTGTAAGAAGCCCAATTCAATTACAAATGGTTACCAAATCAGGTTCTCCGAATTTCTACGTTCAAACACCAAATAAAATTCTACCTTCCACTAGTTCCACTAGTAACTTATTCACAGTTGCTTCTACATCTTTGACTCCAATATTGACACCAACAACAAGAAAATTCATTGAAGAATCACACGTGCAAATAAAATTACAGCCTAAAAAATTATTTAGTGGTGATAAAGTTGCAAAACTACAATTTGCTCTGGAACAAAAAAAAAAAGCAAATTAACAGTAAAAATATATCCCTGTTTAGATTGAAAAATAGGTTACAATTAATGAAAAATGGAAGGCAGACTACCAATAATATTGTAGATTCATTACAATATCCATCAAAAGACTCTAAAGTACTTGTCAAAATGCAGACATTAGGAGCTAAATCGTCAAGAAAACCTTTCACAAAAGCAGAACAAAATTTTGCCCTGAGTTTATTTTACAAATCACCAAGTACTTACAAATTTCTAAGAAATAATAAGAAAATAACTTTACCTGTCATGTCAACAATTCGTCGGTGGATTGATAATTCAAAATTCAGACCGGGATTTAACTCAAGACTATTTCGA
>NC_042493.1:45918966-45920618 GCF_005508785.2 Acyrthosiphon pisum
TATTGGGTGGAGTTGTTAGTGGAGTAATTCAACGGCTATTAGATTGTGGATTTCATGTTAAAGCTGTAATATGTGACCAAGGAACAAACAATGTAGCAGCACTTAAGCTATTGAAAGTTATAAAAGACAAGCCGTTTTTTGAAGTTAATGAAAGACGAATTTATTCTATTTTTGATACTCCAAATTTATTTAAGAACTTGCGTAACCATTTAAAAAAAAACAATTTTATATTCGAAGGCAAAGAAGCCTCTTTTCAAGACTTGAGAGATTTTTATGACATTGATAAAAAAGTTGTACTAATCGTTCTTTATTAAAAATTACTGACAATCATATAAACCCAGGGCCATTTCAATTGATGTCATGTAAATTAGCTATGCAACTTTTTAGTAATACAATGTCTACAGCTATAAAAACCAGTGTTTACACCGGTCAGCTGAAGTCTAAAACAGCTATACAGACAGCTAATATGATAAAATATTTCAATGATTTACTAGATGTACTAAATAGTATGAGTTTGTACCATTCCAATCCATTTAAATGTGCATTATCCACCGGGAGACCCCAGCAACTAGAATTTCTTCAAAAAGCAATAATAACATTTGAAAATTTAAAAAAGAAAAAATCTACCAACAAAGGGAAACAAGAAACCAGACCTGTTTGCTTTGATGGTATGTGCTGGACCTTGAATGCTATTATAATGCTGTATAAAGAACAACAAGACATGGGATTCCCATACATTTTGACTGGACGCCTCAACTCTGATGTAATAGAAAACACATTTTCTATATTTAGACAAAAAGGAGGATATAATAGGTAAAATATGCTAGCGTTGAATTCTTATATAACATGAAAGTTGAATATTTTAAGTTATCAATAATTAATAAAATGTTGATGTTTTTTCAGAAATCCAACTGCAAGAACTTTCCGCACAACTTTTAGAATCAATGCAAAAATGAGTTTAATGAAACCATCGAGTTCTTCTAACTGTGAGCCAGACGATGACATCCATTTAATGACTCACTCAGTAAATAATGAGATCCAAATAGATGGAGATAATAGTGAGTCAACAATATCATCCAATGAATCATCTGATTCATGGAAAATGGACAGCATTCAATTAGAAAAAGAAGCGGTGGTTACTTTGGAAAATTGTTCAAATACGTATTTTGCTGGTTACCTGGCAATGAAAACTATATTAAAATTTCCCAGCTTATATTGTGAGCAGTTAATGGTGAAGTCTGATTTTTTTGTTACAAATAAATTAGATTTTTTAATTTTTTGTAAAAACTATGATTCAAAAACATCTGAAATGCATCTGAAAGTACCTACTTATGAACTAACGCAAGTTATCATTTTGGCACAAAAAATCCTCGCAGATATAGTAGAAAAAAAACCACACAGAAAAAAAATAGCTCAATTTGCTGAAAAAAAAATAAAAACCGAATTAATTACTTATGTGGAATCTTGTTTTAAATTTTCAATTCTTAGATACAAAAGTTGAACATTTTATAAATTTTTAACTACAAAATAATTATTCAAATTAAAATTTGATAAATTTTGTCAAAATTTCAACTTCAAATGCTTATAAAAAATAATTGTGCCTATGTATTTTTAATATTTTTCAACTGATATTGTAACAATATATCAGGAGC
>NC_042493.1:45921333-45925077 GCF_005508785.2 Acyrthosiphon pisum
GAGTCTTTTATTAAATTTTCAAGCTTTTTTAATCAATAAATAAAATTTTATTGATATTTATAGAAAAAAAAACTAAACAAATTGAAAACTGAAAATGTCCGTAAACAGCTCAAAATAAGTCGAAATATTTAGAAAATGTTATGGTGTATAGAAAATGCTAATATAAACATTCAGTAAAAATTTCATGTATCTACGGTCATTTTTTTTTAAAGTTATACCAAAAACCAAATTCAATTTTGTGAAAAATCGATTTTGCGTAAAAATTCCCGCTTTTCCTTAATTTTTCTTTGGTTTTTCTTGGCGCTTTTGAAAATTACTGAGAATTTTAAATTTTGACCTCCCCAATGCCCCAACGATATTTACTTTCCAATCAAACAAGATACTGAAGTTGAAAATCGAAGCATTATTTCGACTACTTATCGTGTACACAGACGCAAAAAAAAAAAAAAATAAAAAAACATACATCATTGTAAAATCAATACATTCATCGTTCCACTCAGAATCTAAAACCTCTTGCTGTGGAAGATTATAACGTTGGAAAATCTTTTATAGATCGTTCAGACCAAATGGCATCTTATTCAAGTCCCTTAAAAAGGTCAATAAAATGGTACAGAAAAGTATGTAGCGTTTGATATACTCTTGTCAACTTCTGTTGTGAATGATCTTTCACTTTACAAATATTATGTTACTATGAATAACACCACTATTACAAGATTTAAAGAAGAAATTATTAAACCACTTTTATTTAAACCTACTGTACCATCTCTACCGGTGACTCCTACCTCTCATAAACTTGTATCTTGTGGCAATTTAAAAAAAAGGATGTGTCAAAAATGCTATTCAAGGTTGTCATCTGAATTTGGAAGGAAAATGGCACAAAATAAAACAAGGAAAATATTAACACGCTGTGAAGGATGTCACATTTTTATGTGTATTGTTTTATTAAATTCCATAAAAGTTCTTTGTAAATTATAGAAATTTGTTGTTGCCCGTAATTAACAAAAAAATACATTATAATTATTTATGTGTAATTTTAGATTCTGAGCGGAGCGAGGAAGCTAATGTTTTTACAATGGTGTTTATTTTCTTTTTATATATTGTATACAAAATTTCTTACAGAAGGTGTGTTTCGATTTCAACATATAGTGCCTTATCTTTTAGCAAATTGGATCAAGATGGTACTTTAGAGAGGTCATTTTTCGATTTTCTCAATAGTTATTTAATGTTACGGGAAAACCACCGCAAAATTTCGAAAAAATGCTAAAAATGGGATTTTAATTTCTAACGCTTTGTTTAGAAACGAATAAAAAATTATAATATTTTAATATTAATTCAACTTACATGATAAAATAAATAATAACAAAATATAAAATATCCAGACTGACAAACCGTCTCCGCTCAGAATCGTTTTTTTTATACAATGATATTATATCATTGAATTCAAGTCTAATACAATCCAATATACAATGACCCACTTGTAATCTACTGTACAGCATAGCGACATTCACTCACCTGGTTTTTTTTATTTTTATCTATTATAATAAAGATAACAAGATGTTGTAGTATAAATTTATTTTATGATAACCTTGTAAAAATGTAATATTATAGGTTAGTATACAAACATTACCTAGTAAAATATAAAGTAAGTCGAAAAAAGTAGTTTATAAAGACTATCTATTGTCTTGTAAGGATTTTTCACCCCACATGTGTCGTAGAGGTCTCATAGGGTTCATTAACCCTACTTGATTTTATTAAGTTAATTTGATTCTACTAAGTGAGATTATGATATAAAGTTATCAGGTATTTTTTTTTAAATTCATTTTTTTAAGGCCAAATTGGAATTGTTAGACAATACAAGACAAATTTCCGTTAAACGATATGTAAAGGTAAATGACGGGTCAGTAGACCCCCCACGGCAGTCGCCTGTCAAAAATTATTATTACTTTATAATATGAGGTTATTATAACTATAATTTTTTTCGTGTTTTCAGAAAACAATATTCAGGGTTATAAGTTGTTTATACATATTATTATAAGTTAAATCTTACTAACTTTATAATAATTATAGTAAACTCTAGGTCAGTACTAGCATTGATTATAAATACTGCAGTACCTACCTATTATATAACTTAAAATACACTTTTGCACCAAAATTTGTATAAAAATTAGATTTACAAATTGGATATTTTTTTATTTTTAGGGCCAGTTTTACCATCTACTTTAAACTTCAATTAAAGTTAACCGGCCGAATTTGTCGGGTTAAATATCTATTATCAGTCGATTAAGAGTAATCGAAGCTTAAAGTAGTTGGTGAAAGCGGCCCTTAGTATTAAAACATAAAAATAATAATTATTATACAGTACTTGTAGTGCAATCGTAATTTATAAATCTATACTCACGATCCCTATCAATCGTAATAAATATATGCTTTAATTAGTAATAAAAGATAGGATAAAGTAAGTAGTTATTCCACATCCCTTTAATCATTATTCATTTAAAATATCTAACTACCTATACCACCTCAGTTAATATATTATTATAAGGTGAAGTCTTATCAATAACAATGTACATGCTTAGGGGAGAGTGGGGCAGATTTGAATGAAATTCACATTTTTATTTTTTTAACAAATTTTGAATTTGATAATTACAATCTGTAGTCTAGATGTTTGTGAATACTATTTGACTCATAACAACCTCATATATTAAATAACTAATTTAATTTCTAATTATGAAGTCAACAATATTTTTATTCAAATGTGCCCCATATATGTGATGCGCACAATATGGCGGCCGGCTTGCGCGTGTTATCAATATTATACGTAATCACTTATAAGCATGATACTGTGGCGCTCGACGAATGGATAGTGACAATCGTCGGGGCCAACACAAAAATATAAGGCGAGACACGGATGTAGTCGGATAACTTTTTATTAAGATTAAACAACACTTTACAATTTTGAGGGTTAATGCCGGTCTCGCACGAGTTGGGGGGTTTTGCGTCGTTCGCGGGTCGCGTGTGCGTGTTCGTCGACGACGTTGCGGGCGGTCGCGTCCTCGTTGCTCAGCCTAAAGACCCGTGGTCGCGGCGACAAAACGGCGGACAAGCTGACACGTGCGCGTGCTGACGGATCGAACAAAAGCGTGGTGCGAGCGCGGACGAGGTTGTAGCGCGTAGCGGGTACAAAAAAGACTAGGCCCTGTAACTGCTGTAAGCCACCCGACACTTCGAAGGCGCGAACGCCGCGGAGGTTCCGAACGGTGTTACCAACGTCGGGAAGCGAGACCGGAGGGGTGAGAGCAATGTGGTGAGGCTGGTGACCCACCACAATACCATTGATACCTATTAAATTTATTTTTCATTTTATAATATTAAAAATCTCGCTATGAGTTAATACTTAATTGTCTAATAAATATTTTAATATTATAATGATTTTATTTTAGCTCTTTAAACATTCAACAATACAACTTATGCTAAAATTATAGTTATTTATGATGTGGGGTATGTATAGTCTATATTACAATATTACTTAAGTTTATTTCATTATATATTATTATTTATTTTTATAATTATTTGTTTGATATGAACTTTTGAATTTTATTTTTGTTATTTTGCTTTAATGTATTATAATTATGTAACATTGCGTCATTAAGTTTATTCATTTGAATAAAAGTTCTTGTGCGGATCAAACATTGTTCACTTCCAATGGTAAATTTGTAATTTTTTCTTTCAGCTTGTTTGATAAGT
>NC_042493.1:45925127-45933988 GCF_005508785.2 Acyrthosiphon pisum
GAATCGTGATTCGTGATTCCATACTATAGGTGGTCCGATAAATTATAAAGTTTTAATATATTTTTTTTTTTTTTTTTTATTTATTTGAAGTAATCTACAATCTATACATTTCTTAGTATAATAAGTAGGTTTGATAGGTGAAGTAAGAGTGATGTGAATAATAAGATTAGGGAAGATACCCAGTGGTAACACCCTGTGACATGAATAAAAAGTTTTAATATATAAACATTTTATTATGTAAGTACATAGTTTACAAAAATAAAATATAACAAATGTTTAATTTAAATTACAAAATAAATAATAAAACAATATTATTTTCATTATTCATACCTCATATTTGACTAGACTTAGGTTAATAAAATCACTTTAAATAAGATAAATATCTTATTTATAGTTAAACAAAAATAAGATATAAAGAATTTTACATTTAAATTACAAAATGAATAATTAAACAATATTATATTCATACCTTATATGAAGTAATTCGTTAAATAAAGTCAGACTAGACTAGTAATTGAGTCAATAAAAATCACATTATGATAAAAATATTATATTAGATAGGTACATATAGGTTATAGAATTTAACAAAAAAAGACAAATATACAAATATTTAAAAGCCACAGTTAAAAAGTATTAAACTTAAAATGTTTCAGTCTTATAATTATGTTAGGTACCTATACAATTTAAAAAAAAAACACAAAAAAATATACAATTATTTAAAATTATTAATATAAATTATATTACTGATACATGTTGGTATTATGCTTATCTATTAACTTTTTATCAATTTCATATGTACAGCAGTCCTTATTATTTTTGGAAATATATTGTTAGCTATGTAGTATACCATTTAATGTATTAGGACTTAGTCTATTTCGTAGTTTTGTTTTATTTAAATTTACTGTACTGAATATCCTTTCTACGCAAGCACTACTATGAGGCAAACAGAATATATTTTGAACTAATGAAGCTAATTGAGGATAAAGTAATGAATCATCACTTCTTGTCAATGAAAGATATTTTTTCCAGAATGCAAAAACATTTAATGAAATATTTAAAGTATTGGTTTTTAACATTCTCCATTCCATGTCTAAAGCATTAACATCTGAAATAAAAGCAGGAAAGTTCACAGAGACATGACCTAATGTGGGAATTGATTCTATGTTGGTCGAATCAAGAAATGACAAATATTTCAATGCGATAATCTCTTTAGAGTGAAATGGAAATCGTGTAAACATTTGGTGAGCACATGTTACATAAAAATTAAGGCAATTGGTAAGAAAACTACTTTTCTGGTCGTTACTCAATACATTTTGTGCCAATGAGACAGCTAATTTAGGTCCTATGTACAGATTTGTTGTTGATACATAATTGCTTGGATTACGATATTGTAGATGATCGATTTTAGTACTAGATAGAATTTCTGGCTTTATATAACATTGTAAAATAAATTTGTATGTGCTAATTAAACGAGAGTACAATAAATAAATTTTAGGAGTTTCTGCTTGAAACTCTAAATTTAAATCTACTAATGTCGGTAATATAAACTCAAGAAACTCTAAATACATTTTATTTACAGGGTTATCTAATGCATTAGATATTACCTGAGAATTGCTTATGCCATCAAAATGCTGTAGTTGAAAATAAGAACATAAAGGTACATACTGTTGCAAAACACGTCTTACGACCATTAGTAATGACAGCCATCGGGTACAACTTAATTGTAATAATTTGTGGGGCTTGACATCGAAAAAATGTTGGAACTCTTCGAATTCATGCTGTCGTTTAAAACTGTGGCTAAAGTACGTATAAATATCTCGTAACATTTTTTCAATTTCATCAGGAAGTTTTCGGCATGCATATTCAGCACATAGTGCTAATGAATGACACACACATTTTAAAACAAATAATTGTGGAATATCATTTATAAGCAGACTTTTTAAAGAATGCTTATTCCCCATCATCGTGTTGGCTCCATCAGCAGCAAACCCAATTAAATTGCTTTTATATGGAATATTGTGGCTGTTAAAAAAATTTGTAATGACTTGATAAATATTATTTGCAGTTGCATTGGCTACAGGGAGAAGCGTAAGAAACTGATCATCAACTTTATAATTATCGCATAAACGTACTACAAGAGCTAAGTTTTTTACAGCACTTATGTCGGTGGATTCGTCGACCAAAAGTGAAAACTTATTGTTTTTTATGTATTGTACAAGATCATCAAATCCAGTGGCACCTATGACGTTGTTGATGATGGAAGTGCATTTTCTTCTGTCACATGTTAACTTTGCCAAGTTATTAGGCTCTAGTTTTATAGAGCTGATTAATTTTACAAGATGATCAGTCACATTTATTGGTATATTATGTTCAGCCACAAAAGATGCAATACGGATCTCAGTTTTTTTTATATTTTCTATCACTTCTTTACTTTTGGTCAAAGAAGGCATATCAAATACAGAAGTAACTTTCATATTGGTTGAATTTTGGTTATGTTTTTTCGATTTATTGTGTTTAATAACAGCCGATAAACCACCTTTACAATCACATAAACAAACCTTACAATGAAAATATACAATTCCTTTTTTGCTATGACTTATCCATTTAGAATACTTTGGATTTGATTCCCATACTTTCTGATACTTGTGTTCATATAACCACGTTTTTGGCTTCTTGACCACTGATGTAGAAGCTGTTGGTTCTTGAGGAGTGTCTAAATCTGTTTCAGAGTCAGTTTGGTAATCCATATTTGGTAAAAACTAAAAGGCGATTTAAGAGATACTTTTTATTAAATTTATTTCATAAATCGTAAACTAATAACTGTGTGGTGGGTGTATTGTTGTTTAAATAAAACTCAGAAATACTGTTAATAAAAGTTACCTTCTAGAGATTAATAAAATTTACCTTCAAAATATAAATATCACAGGCAATCCCTATACAATATTAATAATAGATATGGATACTATGTTGTTATAGATAATATAATACCATTACAGGTAATTTTATATTAATCTGTAATTCAACTACTACAAAGATTTGTTTATTATACAGTCAATCTATGACGTTTGGATCTATGATTATTTTCAATAAATAGTAATTATAATATTATTTAAATTTATGCGGGAAATGTTGGTATATTATCATAATATTATGCATGGAACCTTATATATTAAACCGTGATTTATACCAATTATAATGGAATGTTAATAAGCTTCATTATCAGTTATTCAGGTTATAAACATAGATAGTAAACTATAATGTATTGGCGATTGGAAGCTTATCAAGTTAGGCCGGTGGGGGTAGAATACGTGTAACGAGGAACCGGAGGAACTGGTAAAATAACAAAAGATACACAGCTTATCACTTTCAATCGCCAATAGATAATATATATTATCTATGATATACACGGTCACTCACACGGAAACGACTATATTATTTAATATTATTAGAATAATAAGAATTAGTGATAATGTGTGAATTATGGAAATTCACACATTTTTCTCCAATTTTCCTCAAAACATAACATTATCCCCAAATTTGAATGATTTTCAAAAGTTTTTCTCCAAATCCCCAAAATGCTAAAAATTCTCCAAATTTGGGGAAAAATCCCCAAATCTGGCAACACTGCCTATCACCGTGCAGTTCTTTAAATAATGTTTCTAAAATATGAGCAGCGTTGACTAATGTTGGTGATGGAATTGTAAAATTTTGTATCTTCTTTCTTCAGGTATATTTATAGATGAAGCAATGTGCAACATATCCAGCTACATATTCAACACACTCCTTTTCTATGTAACTGATCCTTCATATTCAATCTAAAATAATATAGGTATTTCATTTTTTTCACAAAATTTAGATTATATGTATTCTTTAACATAATTTCTGTCTTATGTATTTACAGGGTACTGGAAGGAAAAAAATCTAACTTAATTTACTAAATAAGAAACAAATTTATTTAATATTGGTGAAAACTGAGATCAACTAAATCTAGGTAACTTGATTTGAATACAAATATTTTAAATTGTTTTTATTTTAGTTTTTACACTTACATTCTTTTCAAAGAGATCCAGTATATTCATATCCACACTTTTAATTGTAGCTGTACCTTCAACACTCATGTTTGCGCGCCACACCGAAAGGTCGTTATCGCGCCGCCGTCGACATACGGCGATAAAAATCCTAGTATAATCTCTTTGTTCCTATATCGTGTTTCACTATCGCTGTTATTATTAATTATTCATTAACCTATATTCCGACCACTTGTGGTCATATCATCATTATTATTTTTGTTGTCGTCGCCATTGAGGCACGTACTTATATTTTGTTCTGTTTGTTTTCGTTTTTCTCGCCATTACGGCATTATTTGGGAAAGTCAAACTTTCCATTCCTGGTTGTTCGGCGCTACTGAGGCCCGAACTTCCATCGTTGTTTACTAAGTTATCAGTTAATAATTTACACATATTATGTAAATATACTGTAATAATTACACCATCAAAAACTAGTTCTTGATCTAATAGGAATTTTTTATTTGCAAAACCTAAAAAAACCAAGAACATTAGTTTTCAATGAAGATTAAAATAAAACAATTTTTTTGATTCTCTTTTTGTTAATATAACATCACGGTTATATACAAAACTGAAACAAACAAAAAGATTGTTGAAACACCATTATTATATCATGCAAAGTAAATTTTATCACAAAAGGCATAGAAGGAAAGGTATTAAACCCAACTAATTTCACAAAGACATTTCATGCAACATTAGTATTGATACTTTTGAGTTAATTCATCTGTGGTTGTTGCTGATGTTTGTTCATCTAATGAATGTACATCTAACTCATCACACAAGTTACTAAATAGTTTTGAGCGTACATAACATGAGCTACTAGATTCAGGTTCTCTAAAATTGAATGAGTAAAATATTCATTAAAACAACATAATTTGCACTGTGAATACATTAGTTTGGTAGTAACTTGAAAATTGAAGGTTTTGAGTGATGTCATGTTTCGTAAAAATATTATTTATTATGTACTAGTATATTATGTCGCACTGGAAAAATTTAATGAGTTAAACTGTATAATATAGAATAATTTTATGATATTAAGATATCCAAAAACTTGATTTTCTCAAGTTCATCAATTTTTAGTTACTTCATTGATGTACTCACAGTGCAAATTGTTCTAAATATTTATTTAAAATACTTCCACTGTGGCTAATGGCCTTATCAGCTAAAGTTAAAATGTAAAATTGTTACAAAATTTATGATTTACATTACTCTATCCGATTCAGTTATGGTAAAAGTTCCACAAGGGGTTCTAATCAGAGCAGGAGAGTAATTAACAGGTGGTGTGTCTGAACCTACAGAACTTGATCGTTCCCTATATGGAATATCATCATATTCTATTCTGTGTTTACTAGAAAATTTTGAAATATTGAATATTAGCTAATTAGTTTTTTTCTTAAGGCTTACGTCATGGGTATTGCATCAGGTTTTAATTTCCTCTGGCACTTAGGTGAATATAATGCTATTTTTTATGCATTTGACTTATCAGCAATACAGTGTGTGGAAAAATGAAGAGAGCACACAACAGCTAGAAACAATACAGTGAATAGTGAATACTAACATAATGACAATTAGTTTTAAAGCACAAATGGTAAGTGTCAACCTTGAACCTATTCTGTGTTTAAGTAGATACAAGAAAGTAGGAATATTTAATTGTATGTAATAAAAAAATGTAAAGTATTCTTATTTATATTCAAACCAGTACTATACCTGTTTCACAATTAATATGTTTAACATTAGATCCTCTTTTAATTTGTTTTACCCATATTTATCTTTGGGAAATTTATGAAAATGAACATTCATATTTTTCGCTAAATCCTTCCTTTTGCTGCCACTGAAACAACCCTCAAAAACACAAATCGGCATGGTAAAAGTTCAAATATTAATAATACTACAGTACTCAATACACTGCGACAGTGGTCGATATAATTTATTCAATAACTGATTAATTTTAATACTTCAATGGTTTAATGAAATATTGAATTACAATTAAAATTTTTATATTTTATTTTACCTTATCATAAATAATTTGATAATTATGACAATCATATTACCATGATAAATGATACCAATTCAGTCAATGAAAAGCGGCGCAAAGTGGACGCCATCTTTGCGCAAACTCGCATAATACCCGTAAGTTGCTGACATACCTGTTTATTTTATCATGATCAAACCTATCACTATAATTTCGCGCCATTCAAAATAATGAGTAAAACAGATATAACAGACTGTTCATAACTTTATGTTCTACCGCTGTGTTTCTAACATCAATCAGTTCGTTGCCAAAATGAAAAAAGTGAAGTGGTAGGAGGAGTGTCGCTTCTATATTATTCTATGCCAGTAGCCGAGCAGGCAGGCACAGCCCCCCCCCTCTCTAAATGTTGCGTTTTTCATTGTTACGCTTTTCGGTGTTGCGATTTCTAAGGTACCTACCGTATATAAGTATGACTTTAACAACCATGTAAATCCGTCAGGTACCGATAAATTGCTGATGGTATTTTTAAAGTTTTCAAAATCAACTTCAGATATAGTTGTGTTTCGAGTGTTATAATATCGATACATCCAACGAAAAAGGTATTAAATCGATTTTTTTCGTTTTTGAGTTACGGCTGTATTCCGATAAAGAATCATTTTCTCTATCGATCACGAAAATGATCGTATCTCTATCGATCCCAAAGAAATTATAAAATAATATTTTATAATCTCCCAATATGACAGTTTCCTATACTTTTGTTTTACTTCTCCTGAACAATTGACATAATGAAGTTAAAACCTTTTCCGTTGGATGTATCGATATGTGCCATACATATCATTAATATTTTTTACATGACTAGGCACATTTACTGGTCTAGCACTCCATGAGCAAGTTTTATATAACTTATAAGCTATAAGTATTATAATTTATTAGTAAAATTTTCTGAACTTTGATATTTTTGTTATAGCTATTGACTATTTGTCATTTGACGATAAAGTGTTAATTTTTGAATGGAATTATTATCTTTTTACTATGTGTTGTATGGTCGTGGACGGCTCATTGTGTCAGCGTCTGCGCATACAGCGGCGTTGTCAGTGACAGATACAAGCATGACCGGATTAAGGGGGGGGGGGGGGGGCAGAGGGGGGCCATGGCCGCCGAGGCTCGTTTAATTGAAATGTATTTAGGGGCCTCATATTTTTCTATTACTTCTTTCGTTATAGGCTATACTGCCTATACATTGCATAAATCACTTAAAATAAATCGACGATTAATCTGCTGACGACATTATTTTCAATTATCCATGTCGAATAAACCTCTTATAATAATAATAATAATAAACAAGAAAATTTGACTGCACTTATGATATTGGCATCTCAAAACGAGATTCTTTAAAAAATTGATAATGAAATCTCTATTAATAAATTTGTCAAACAAAAGCGAGGAAAAGAAACTTGTAAATTATAAATTATAAATAAAGTGATACATTATTCCTTATTTATTACTATGTGTACTTATATATATTTATTATAATAGGCAGGTATATAATAATAAATAATATATTCATTTTTTTTCGTACATGGGCCTCATTCAAAACTTTGGCCCCTGGGCCTCAAAATGACTTAAGCCCTCTTGGATACAAGGGGGAAAGAGGGCGCCCCCCCCTTGGGCTATCTTTTAACGTTATTTTTTATCATTATATTTGGTTAAACCAAAATGTTATTCAATTTTTTAAAATTCACCACCCCCTCCCCTTTGGGTGACTTTTGGATCCACTACTGAGCGTTGTTGGAACTATAATTAATAATAATAATAATGTATAAGCAAAATAAGTATTTGTTTATAATTTCATATGGTTGATTGTCATTATTTAGTTTATATTGTGTTGTCATATTGACAACATGGTTCTTAAGCTCCAGTGATATTTAAAAAAAAACTAACTTCTATTGTAATTGAGTTACTTTTTAAACTCAAATGTAATGTAACTTGACCAAATAAAAAAAAAATAACTTAAAAATAACTTAATTACAATTTTGATAAGGAATTAGTAATGTAACTTAATTACCCAAAATAAGTAACTTCTTCAACACTGGTGGTAGTAGCAGTGTAGTGGTGTATAATGGCTGGTGGCGTGAAGTGGCGTCGGTCTTGCTGGCCCAGGTACATCTGATCAGGCTGGGGGTCAAATCTCAAACGGCGCTATCTACTAGTCGTATACTACATTAAGGAATTGTCGAGCGAGATTTGAAATAGTCTATTCTTGAATCTCACATGACTTAAAGGCGTATGAAAAGTTATGCGACTTTAAAAAGTATGGGTCTAACCACTCGCCAAGAGTTGTCCTATACGATGTCGTGCATTGATTGTATTTTTAATTATGATAACGGCTAATCCGATATTGTACGAAGTGGTTATAATAACTATTACCTAAGTAAATTTTACTAAATCGAATTATTCGTTTTTTATTAAAATTAATTACATATTTTACTTTATTAACTATGGCGAATGACGACGAAATTCTTTATTTATTCGCAATCCAAAATCACAAAATCAAATTCATTTTCAACCTAACCTAAGAACTGTTAATAATAATATCATAAACTCATTTGAACTTACAGATTCGGCATTTATTAAAAACTATAGACTTACAAACAATTTAGCTAATGCATTAATTCAAGAACTTAGTCCTTTTCTTAAGTCAGCGAAAAGATCTTCAAATATAGATGTATCAACAAAGGCAAGTTCGAGTTGTTAACAATTTACAACGGTAGTAGTTTAGTGTAATATTAGATTAGGTATTTACAGTGGCGTATCCAGGGGGGGGG
>NC_042493.1:45934137-45936746 GCF_005508785.2 Acyrthosiphon pisum
CCCCCCTCGTTGGCCGTATTTACTAGATTCTGTTTTAAAGATTTAAATTTATTCGTATACATGAACGCAATGAACGCATACTACAATAATACTCTTATACCAGCATTCACTATTCAGTAATCACTATTACTGTTATCATGTTTCACTAACGTGGTTCTAGTTCAAAAGGGCGCCAGTGAGTAACACAGCTGTTTTGGTGACATGGACAGTTTAATGGTCTCCGTACCACAATCTTCGTTGTGTAAAGTGTAAATAGTGTAATCAGTTATCACTTATCAATATTCAGAAAATCTGCAACCGTATCGTTAACGTAAAATACGTAAAATGTGTATTATTTTACGAGTTAGTCAATAGTCATTAGTCATAGTGTAAATTATTAAATTATTCAGTAAGCAGTAATTTTTTTTGTATTCAAAACTATAAATTAAATAGCAATAAGTATGTCTGAAAAGAGAACTATGTTATATTCAATTTTCAATACGAAGAAAAAAAAAGTTGAACATTTTAATGACACGGTAAGAATATAATTTTGTATTATTATAATATATATTATTCAAATTTAGTGGTCTTAAGTCTTACTATCTTATTTGATTCATGTTTAGTCCTCAATTATTAGTAATGTAGACGCAGTGACTACGGATAATTTAAAAAATAGCCAAGAAGATGTTAGTATATTATGATTACAATATGTCATTTGATATTTTGATTGTATATAACATATATATTTATGTTTATATTTTAGAATAAAGAATTGCATGGTTCTGCCTCAACTACAACTCATATTTTGCACGATATTGCTTCTTTTGTAGTTAGTAGATCTTTAAATAGCTCTGAAATAACTGCTTGCTTGAAAAATGCATATATACCTCCACCTTCTTACGATTTTCCTATAAGTATTGAAGGTAAACGGAAACGAAAATTTCAGTATAAATATTTACTATCATTTCCATGGCTTGCTTATAGCGTAATTAAACAAGGTGCTTATTGTAAATGGTGTGTAGTTTTTTCGACTACCGGAGGAAATCAGGTAAAAAGTAAATAGGTAAATCCAATTAATAATTTTTATAGTTATTTAATAAGATATATGTTTTTAGTGTTTAGGTAAATTAGTTAAAGAACCGTTAGTCAAGTATAAGAATATAATTGTTGATTTACAAAATCACGAGAAAAAAGAATATCATCTTCTAGCAGCTCAAAAGGCGAATAACTTCATACGTAACACTGAAAGTGGATTTGAAAAATCTGTGGACGTATTGTTGAATAAACACAAACAGCAAGTAATTGAATACAACCGTAAACGACTTATTCCCATTGTCAAAACTATTATTTTTTGTGCTAAAAATAATTTATCTTTGAGAGGACATCGAGAGTGTGGTTCAATGGCATCAGAAAGTATAAGGAACAGTTGTTTGTCCGGTGAACAGGGTACCTTGCGAGCACTTCTAGCGTTTCGCGTAGAGAGTGGTGACAAAGATCTTTTATCACATTTTGATACTTCATCCAAGAATTGTACAATGATTAGTCCTGTGATTCAAAATGAAATTATTGATGTAATAGGTAATCTTGTTATAAAAAAAATAGTTGAAAGAGTAAAAATGGCCAAATACTATTCTATACTTTGTGACGAAACAACTGATGTTTCCACACTAGAACAAATGACTATTTGCGTTCGTTATGTCGACGTAACGACTTGGCTTATTCGAGAAGATTTTCTAGGATTTATTGAAATGGTTTCAACTACTGGTACAGTTATTAAAAATACAATCGAACAAAAGCTAGTTTCTATAGGTTTAAATATTGAAAATATTCGAGGCCAAGGTTACGATGGTGGTAGTAACATGTCTGGACGAATAAATGGTGTTCAAGCTCTTATTCTGAAAGAGCAACCTTTAGCTTTTTACACCCATTGTTTTAACCATTCTCTCAATTTGTGTTTATCCAAAGCATGCGAAGTATCCGCAATAAAAAATATGAATGGAATTATTTCTACAATTTCAACTTTTTTTTCTGCTTCTGCAATACGTGTCAATAAACTTAAATCTATTATTGAGTCAGATGAAAAAAATAATATAAAAAAAAATAAACTCAAGACATTATGTGAGACTCGTTGGGTTGAGAGGCATGATGCATTAATTACATTCAAAGAATTGTTTTTGTACATCATAGAAGCTTTAGACGACTATGAAAATAATGGTAGTAAATCAGATTCATCAAGTAAAGCAGCGATGTATGGTAGTGCTATCAGAAAAAGCGATTTTCTTGTTTCATTAGAAGTAGCAGTTTTTATTTTTTCTTATACATTAAATTTAAGTCAAATTCTTCAAAGTAAACAACAAGACTTATCAAAAGCACTAAATGATGTTATAACTGTACGAGAATCTTTAGAATCTATCCGTAAAGATGTTGATAGTCATTTCAAAAATATATTTAGTGAAGTACTTAAAATTGCTTCTAAAATAGACGTCGATATTAAAATACCTCGAGTTTGTGGCAAACAAAATCAAAGAGCTAATGTGAATGTTACAAATCCGGAAGATTATTACAAAATAACTATATTCATTCCATTTATTGACCAAATTATATGTGAATTACGGACTCGATTTGATCAA
>NC_042493.1:45937055-45941792 GCF_005508785.2 Acyrthosiphon pisum
AACTGAAATTATTGAGGATTTTGCAGAAAAAGCACCAAGAAAATTGCAACTCATAGATTGGTCAAAATAATTTATACAATTGTATAATTTGTTTGTAATTTGAGTATAATTTTATAAACTTATAATTTTTCTGGGATTAAACCGTTTTTATTATTAAATTAGGTACTATTACTATTTATTATTATTTATATATATATTAACTTAAATCTGACTGACTGAAAATATAAACAAATTATTTGCATTAAAAACATTAAATATTTGGTTTATTTTATTTTTTTGTTTTTGGTAGTAGGTAGTATATATGGTAAACTTTTAGACAGTGTGTGCCCCCCCCTAAAAAAAATCCTGGATACGCCACTGGGTATTTAGGTAGATTAATTGTTACGTAAATAATTATATTAAAGCAATTATTAAGATGAAGAATAATCGAGTTTTGTTCATTTTGAGTTTAACTATTAACTAGCTACCTATTACAAAAATTAAAAAGTTTTAAATATTGGCACTTCTTTGCAGTGGCGCCACTATACCACTAAATCATTGAGAGGGCTAAATCTTGTCTATAGCCCCACCTCAATATTACCTAGGTATACCAAAGATGAAATATTTTTTTTGGTAGGGCTATGAGTAAGTTTGGTCTCCCCCTAGGTACACTTATGATTCTTTGTCAGGCAGTATTTTATATTGGGCTCAAAAAGACGATAAAAAATGTGTTGAAATCCTCTTAATAATACTATTGAAAATTCATATTTCATAAATTAGTAGTTATATATTTTTTTCAGGTTTTAGTTGCCTTGAACTTTTTTGCCACTAGTAGCTACTAGACTCCAGTTGGTAATAGTAGATTTACCTCAGTTTCCCAAAGTTCTATGTCTCGTTGCATTAAAGAAGTCACATCTGCATTAAATACTGATAATGTATTTGGGAAATGGGTAAAATTTCCTAGTAGCTTAAGAGAACTTAGAAAAGTTCGAAATCAGTAAGCTCTTTTATAAATTAAATTTGAATAATCTTAATCATTTGAACAATTGTTTCTTCATAGCCAAAACAATGAAGCACATCGAATAGGGTTCAGTTATAAAATTAATTTCGCATTTATATATTTTAAATTGGTCCATAAAATTTTCATCTCATAATTTCTAAAAAATAGCAATATTTGTTTTTAAAAGCCATATGAGATATAATATAGAAAAATCAATTAATTTTGTACACCTTATTCTATGAAATTTGTATTGAGAATAATATGATTAATTTGTACAAGTTATGTATATACATTTCAGATTGTATGAGACTACAGGTATTCAGGGTTTTATTGGATGTATTTTGATTGTACTCGTGTAGCAATTATGCCACCAATTAAAGATCCTTTAAATGCTCATTCTGAATATATTTACGCTGTGGCTAGAGCTACGGACACCGTGGATATAATGCGTTCACGGACATTCGGTTTGCGCATGCGCAAAAACCATTTATTTTGTTATCATGTCCGGGCATATAAGATAATGTGGCGAACCGAGGCCACATGACCTCCCTCCGTCGTAGGTAATTTGGTATACGTGTCTTTTGTCAGGGACGGATGGTCACATTGAGCTCGCGCCGAGCGGCGGCCTCCGCGTCGTGCGGCGGCCTGCTCTGGCTCTCTCTCTCTCAGTAACCGCGAACGTAAGCAGTCCACGCTTTAACCGTTAGTCCGCGAATCGTCGCCATCTTCTCGCCGTAAACCAAACCGTTCCTCTCGCATCGCGAACGCACGTGACTAACCGTCCTATAAAGAATCCGATCATCGATCGCGCTTGTACAGCCACCTTTTTTACTGTTCGTAATTGTTAATAATAAACGCGCATCGCGCACTCACATCACCACATTAAGCTTACAATTATTTATTTGTCAATCGACGCACAACGACGCGATAGTTAGTCGCGTCGCTCCTTTCGTCACTCAGGTGCTTACCTACTCACGAAGCGTTGGAAGGCTAACTGTGATAACGGCTAGCTAACCATAATAATATAACTACAGCGTCTGGACATTGATAACATTATTATCATATTATCATTATTTAATAAAATTATCCGTATTCCGTGTACATTACGTCCTGTGCTTACTATAATATTTTATTAATTATTATTTATTAATATTGTTATAATATTTTACTAATTATTATTCATTAATATTGTTATAATATTTTATTAAACACTATTTATTAATATTATTAATTTATTTTATTAATTAATATATTATAAAATATGACTATGCGTGTGGGTGATGTTTTTAAAACGTATGCCGATTTTGAAGTGGCTCTAAGTCTTTTATATAAAAGACTCCAAAACAGCCAAGTCGCAAATAAAACGATACCCGAAACTTGCTAATTCTTCCGAGCAGTTGAAGTACTATTATGTAAAACTAACATGTGTACATGGGGTTCTTACAGGAAAAAAATTCTTGTCAAGATCCGCGCGTAGTACTTCGTAAGTTAATTTTTTTCTCATTTATCAAAATGTTGTCTAATGAATTTTATGAATTTATATGAATTTTATAGAACAATGCGACAAGGCTGTGAAGCATTAATTTATTTAATTGCTAACGCAAACGGGGATGCATTAGAATTAACCCGAATGAATGATAAACACAGTCATGAGAAATCGGAGATATTATTTGCACATCTCCCAAATCAGAGAAAAGTTACTCCTCATGAGAGAACCGAAGTGTTGGAATTAATGGACTTGAAGGCAAATAAAAAATTAATTCAACATAAAATGCAAGCAAAAACCGGTTAAGTCATAAGCCTTAAAGATATTGCCAATATATACTTTTATTCCTAGCCATTTTCTAGTTATAATGCAATTTCTATTGTATTGTAGGAAAAACAGTAAACCACAGCAGTTTATGTGAAATTGTCGAGCAGTTACAAAGAAGTCATGATTGTATTATTGAGATATCGGCTAACAATGAACAACATTTGATTGGTCTGTTTGTCCGGGACAAAATAATGCAGAATACCTTTAAAGCATTCCCTGAGGTACTGAATAAAGAGGTTTATGTGAAATTAAATTTATGAATTTTATGTAAGCTTATGAGTGAATTGAATCCAAAAATTACGTTTTGCATTATGTTTCGTTATATTTGTTATTGAGTCCCCTATGAGTACCTTAATTAGGTACCTACCATTTAGCGTTGAATCCAAAAATTATGTTTTGTTATACTTGTTATTGAGTCCTACCATTATAATTTATATTGTGAATTTTATGTACTTGAACATTCTTTAATAAATGTTTTATTCTGATCAAAATGTAAAATTTAAATATTCTTGAAATTACCATCATTATAGGTAGTATTTGCAGATGCAACATATAAATTGAACAATTTAAGAATTCCTTTATATGTTATGATGATGGAAGATGGCAATGGAAAAAGTGAGGTAGTTGCTCCAGGCCTTATGATAAATGAAGAAAAAGAAACGTTACACTGGTTTTTTGAAACATTTAAGAGATTAAATGACAGAAGTACCGAGGTACCAGACTTTATATGAATGACAAAGATATGGTTGAAAGAAAAGTCATAAAAGAAGTATTTCCTGATGTGAATTTGGCTATATGTCTTTTTCATGTAGGTATTACGGACATTTAATAGAGAAATAACATGCGAAAAACAAAACATAAACTCTGTTCAGAGGGATCAGTTAAAAATAAATTTGAAGATATGTGTTACGCCAGATCAGAGGACGAGTACAAATAATGAGTTAGTTATAATGATATATGCGCTTAAAATCTGAAGCACCAGCGTCTGTATTTGATTATTTTTTAAAGAATTGATCACTTTGAAAAATGAGTGGGTTACAGGATTAACATTTCATAGTGGACATTTTTTAAATGATACAAACAACCGTTTGGAATCATTTAATGGGAAGTTGAAAAGTGTAATACCAACCTTTTCTAATATAAATGATTTTATAGAAAAAATTATTCATTTTATTAAAATGCGTTAGATTAGAACGAGATACTAAAGCAGTAAAAATGGTACAAAAATTACCAACAACAAGAATTACAGATAAAGATCTGCTACAATATTTTTCTTTATAAACCCCTTATGCCTTTGATTTTGTAAAAAAACAGTTTGAAATCAAATCAAAAGCATTATAGAAATAACTGTTAATATTTGTGGTTGTCGATTTAATGTAGCTCTGACTTTACCATGCCGTCATATTTTCTATTTAAGAAGTATCAAAAATATAACACTATACAAAGAAGAATTGTGTGCAATTCGCTGGACAAAAAAATACTACCAACAACACCAAAGAGTAGTCGAAAATCGCATTATATCGGTACGGGGTGGGGCTGGCGACATGTGTACATTTCGGAAATGCATATCACGGACGAAATATCGGTTTGCAAATTTCGACAACTACCTTGCAAATCGTTGCTAATCGGCTGCTAAATGTTGACTTGATTCGCAAGTCGAAAATCGCATTATATCGGTACGGGGTGGGGCTGGCGACATGTGTAAATTTCGGAAATGCATATCACGGACGAAATATCGGTTTGCAAATTTCGACAACTACCTTGCAAATCGTTGCTAATCGGCTGCTAAATGTTGACATGATTTGCAAGTCGAAAATCGCATTATATCGGTACGGGGTGGGGCTGGCGACATGTGCAAATTTCGGAAATGCATATCACGGACAAAATATCGGTTTGCAAATTTCGACAACTACTTTGCAAATCATTGCTAAATGGCTGCTAAATG
>NC_042493.1:45943947-45945215 GCF_005508785.2 Acyrthosiphon pisum
GCACCTGCGGTAGTTGCGGCACTGGACACGACCGTGTCGGCGGTCATCAAACCGCACAATTACCGTTCATAACCGCACATTTTACATTGTTCAATACCGCACACATTTATTCCATTGTTAAAAAGGGAAATTTGGAAGGTTGATAGTTCAAAACCGCACACATTTGATTGACAGTTAAACATTAAACATATTTTATTGTTATTAATTAAAAAAATAATTCAGTGTTAATTTCGTTGTTATTAAAAAATAATTTAGTATTAATTAAAAATCATAATATAAAATAATTCAATATATGATTAAATTGAAATAAACTTACATCCTAATGTTTTTAAATAATCAATCAAGCTAATTTCGTTGTTAATGAAACGATCATATAATTTTAAAATAGATTTTTCTTTCTCCCTGCATACTTTGCGTGTACGGTTCACGTTGCCGTTTCGTATGATGCGAAATTTGGTTTCAGTAATTATTTGTTGTTCTTTTAACATATCTATCTGGAAGAAAAAAAAAACAAAAATAATTTAATAATAACTCAAAATATATTTATTATTTTAAATTCATATTCTTACCGAATGAAATATAGTAGTATGTGGAACATAGAATTCATGCCTAAGTTGACTATGATAACTTTCTGCACCGTTCGTCGTTCTTGTAATTTTATTGGGCTCTTCTGCCCACAAAATTGGTGAAAAATTATTAGTCTCAATATAATTATCCAATATGTAATCAGCAAAATCATAATATTGTTTTTCTTCTGGAAAAGTAGCCATTATCTCAATAAATGCCTCAGAAATCATATGTGATGGTAAATAAGGCAAACCAAAAAAAAGTTTTAACCATAGTCCAGATTGTGAATTTTTATCGTCGTAGTTTTTTTTTAATATTGGAATGGAACTGATTTTTCTGTACCATGCTTGACCAAGATGGAAACGACAGGCTTTAATAATAATTAAAGGAAATACTTCTTTAGCAGCAATGTGAGCACCAAGTTCAAAATCTAATAGTAAGAGTGGAGACAGGAATACACTATTGGCATTATTTAAACATAAGTCTTTTATTGTTTCCCACATTTGTTTATAAATATCTTTTGTTTTTGATGGCAAAAAACAAAAAACAAGTGGTACGTAATAATTTTTACAAACGCCCGTGGATGGTATATTGTTGATAAAAATGTTTCGGCAATAAGTAAAAATTCCGTCTGCTAATATAAATTCAATTTCATGGCATAAAAATTGGAGATTTGTTTTATATGTCACTATTATTATTTA
>NC_042493.1:45945265-45945556 GCF_005508785.2 Acyrthosiphon pisum
CACCCATAGTTTTTTTTATTTTATTATTCAACTAAAGGCTTGCAAATTGTGAAAATAGTCTTGCAAATTGTTGCTAATTGACTGCTAAATGTCGAGTTGAAAAAAATGTCAAAATTTTTAATGGGTGGGGCTGGGGACATGTACGTGGGCCAAGAAGAAGAACGGCTACAGAACAAAGCTGTGCGTCACACGAAACTCACGCAGTTCTTCGCGCTCAACGCGACCAACGCGGAGGCTCAACAATACTTGTACCACGACATACCGATGCATTACACCGGGCAGGTTCCACGG
>NC_042493.1:45946688-45952259 GCF_005508785.2 Acyrthosiphon pisum
TTTTAAAAATAATTAATTGGTAGTTTTTATTAGTTTATATTTAATAGTAAAATAGTTAACAGACAATACTAGGTACAGTAGTTATTGTTATATTGAATAGTTATAAATAAAAAAACCACAAAGTTTGGAAATTTGTTCAATGATTCATCGTACCTACCTACTTTTGAGGAGTATCAATTTGAGTATGAGCTGTATGATAATTATAAGGTTGAAATAAAATATTAAGGGGATAATGTCTTGGCATCGATGTACATAATATATTATGGAATGTGAATATTCATCTTCATCAACATATGATGGCTGGTTTGGAATACCTTTAATATTTTTAATGGAATTAATCATTTCTGAGTTCAATTAGAGTTTTTGATTGTCTTGAATATACAATTTTTTACTATTGTTCTAGATATTTAGCAACTGGTGCACATTAAGCAACTTGACATTTTGAATTTTCATTTAGTAAATGCAATAATAAATTAATAAAATATTAATTCTTTTTTTATAAATCACAAAATATTTTTTGTTGAAAACAATTATCATTATTTAAAAATAATAATGAATTCGGTATCTAGTGAATTAAATTATTCACTTCTCTAGTGAAGGATATTAAAATATTATTTTATATTAATTGCATAGGTAGTGAATTGAATGAAGATGTCTGTATGACTGTATAATAAACTATAAAGTATTATTTAATTTTAGATTGCGGGTTCGCGTTTAAACGTTGGAAATTGAACCAGTCCGATCGTATGCGATCGGAAATGATCGAACTCACGTTTTTCCCGTAGTGTGAATTATTAATTTACTCACGGCAAATCTATTTTTGTATTGCGTGCATGTCATTTAAAATGCGCGTTTGCTAAGAATGCTTGCGGCTAATACGCATAGTGTTTAACCACCTGTGTGGAGTAGTACTTCTTGTTAATTGTTACTCCAGTTTTGTACCTTCTACAAGTGACAAGTAATACGAGTAATAACAGTTTTTAAATTTGTATTGTGCTTTAATAAGACTAACGATGTCACAAATTAAGAAGGTAAGTTTTATAGTATAATATTTGTTATTGAAGGATTGCTTATAGGTTAGGTAACCTACCTAGGTACATTTTTATATTTTATAATTATTAAATTCCGTCAATATAGGGACGAAAACCGAAAGTGGAAGCATCAATTCTAGAGAAAGAAATTGTTAAATACCGAAATGATATTGTGGGCGATGATGGTCAAAGTAAGTTTTACATACTTTTAGTTTTTTTTTTTAATTAGTCGATTAAACGTCTTGCTTTAACGTTGTTACTTATGGCTAAAGTGCACTTTACCATCTCATGCATATTTTTCGATTTTTTTTTTTTTGGAACTTACTTATATTAATAATTTAAGAATAATGGTGCAATCAGAATTTATCGGTCGGATATAGTTTCGAAGTTATAGCCCTTTCGCAATTTTTTTTTTTTATTATTCGTGAGACTTGGAGCAACGAATGTGACATCTCTTTTACTTTTTTGTGGTTTTATTCTTTGATGCATGGTGACATACCCAGTATTTATGAAATATGACCCTATTATGTGAATAATTAACCCAAAATAATTTCATACACACAAAAAAAAATCATTATAACTATAAATATTATAAAATGTACTAAAATTAACTGAACTATTACTAAACTGTTACAGCCTTAACAATATTATTACAAAACTAAAAAAGTTATTTTTAAATTTATTTTTCTATTAATCATACTGAATAATATTAACTAGGTAGGTACCTACTGAAAATGATTTATTTTAGTATAGCTACTGCTAGTTAACAGTTTATGTACATTTTTTTGGGGGAAAATTATCTTGATACATTTATGTAAGTTTGTTTACATTAATGATCTGAATCTTGTTCAAGATTTTTTTTAAGAGTACTACATATAACTACACTTACTTTTGTGGATTATTTAATTCAAAACTGACAATCCAATTTGTATTTGATATTGAACTAAACAAATTCACCCATTCAATTGCATTTTTCATATCAATTAAGTTTGCTCTAATAATAATATTTTGTTTTTCTAAGTCTGACTTTGACCAATCAATTTCACATATGAAATGTTCATTCATTTGTCTTATTATGTTTTCAAATAAAGACATTTTTAATTAAATAGAAATAACAATTAATAAAGAAAAATAAATTAGCAAATTAACATTATCAATATTTTTAATATTTAAAAAACGATAATAATTGATAATATGTTAATATGTTGAATAGAAATAACAATTAATAACGAATAAAAATATATATTATTATAATAATAATTAAATAATAATAAAAAGCGCGCAATTTAAATGAAAAACGATAATAATTGAGAATATGTTAATATGTTGGCACGAAATTCAAATAGGCCAATGAAATGCGCGTATTAATATATGGCGCTGGGGCTATAGAGCCTTTGTTAATACGCCACCCGGAAATCGATTTTAGATTTTACGGGCGACGGGGGGGTGTACAAATTTTGGAATTGTGGTTACAAATTTGTACAAATTGTATAACAATTACTGGTGTGGTTTTTGGGTCGATAGGCCAAATACAACGAAATCCGGGTGCTAGCGTCACGTGATGCTGGCACCCGGAAATCGATTTTGGATTTTACGGGCGACGGGGGGGTGTACAAATTTTGGAATTGTGGTTACAAATTTGTACAAATTGTATAACAATTACTGGTGTGGTTTTTGGGTCGATAGGCCAAATACAACGAAATCCGGGTGCTAGCGTCACGTGATGCTGGCACCCGGAAATCGATTTCGGATTTTACGGGCGACGGGGGGGTGTACAAATTTTGGAATTGTGGTTACAAATTTGTACAAATTGTATAACAATTACTGGTGTGGTTTTTGAGTTGAATTTCAAACTTGCGGGTGCCAGCGTCACGCACCTCATATATTAAAAATATATAAATATTAAATATTTAGTCGATATTACTAAAATAGGTGTACTGCAGTGCATATGATACAGTATATGACCACATTTATTTCTAAACGCTGAAAATTAAGGGTAAATAAAAAATAATAAATCTAAAAATAATGACAGTTACAGATAATTTGTTGTGTTGAGTATAATTCTATAAAACAACTGATAGGAAAAAATGTTTTCAACTATTCATATCTATAGCATATAGTTTTATATGCAGTAATAGTAACACATACCTATAATAATAAAAAATCAGGTAAGTGGATGTCGCTCTGCTGTACAGTATATTACAAGTGGGTCATTGTATAATGGTTGTATTCAACTTTCCTGAAATACCCAGCTCAGACCAAACTTTTCGGTTAGTTAACGCACTATCTGTTATAAACCCATGTATAAAGGCTCCAGCTTTTTCTAAAAGAATTGTTGCTTTCATAAGTAGTTTGACCAAAGTTAATCCTTTAACAGGGCCACGGGAAGCAAACACAGCTATGGGTTGAGAATAATTATCTGCCAATGGTTGAAATAATAAAACAAGGCCATGATTAGCTAAGTCGTCTAAGGTAGTAGATTTTGGTAATTCAGTACAAACTTCATCCTCTTTTCCAAAATCTACTAGCCCAGAATATGAAAGTGTACGCGATTTCACAGCTAGGTTCTCTCGTATACTTATTTCATCAAATACAATTAATCCATGTTTTTGCATTACATTTTTAGACTCAAGTCTTTTCTTGAACAGTTCAAAAAAATTATCATCAAAACCACAAGACGTGCTAATATTAGATAAATAATTCCTTACAGTTCTCACACAAGGCAATGGCATAATATTATTATCACGCAAAAAAGAATATCCAGATGGTGATTTTATATGAAGTAGCAAACACAGCATTATCCAGTTATCCGAATATCTATTACCACGAGAATCTTTACATTTTGAAGCAGCCAATATTTCACGAACTAGTAATTTGTGTGTGTGTGTGTGATGAAATTTTTTGTAATATAGACTTCATCCATATTTTCTAATTTTTTTTTATAATCTTCTATAATTGATTCAAGCTGATCAATTTTTTCCCCCAACTTTGTATTAATTCGTTGTTTTAAGCTGTTGCGTTTACGAAGAAGTTTTAAGTTTTCTTTTTTACTTGGGGTAACTTTCAAGGATATTCTCTTTAAAGGTTTGGATTTTCTTCTATATTTTTTATTGCTAAATAACTGATTAATCAAATTGCATGATTTACATATTTTTTTATTATCTTCTGAAAGTATAATAGAGCAATTTTTATGCCTCCACTTGTAAGTAGCATCAATGTACACCGTTTCACTTTTAAACTTCAGATTTGTATCTTGGACATTAACACCTTCACAGATATTTTTATTATGGAATTGACAAATGATTGATGTAAGTAGTTCAATATTCAATTCTAATTTACAATCATAACTAGGTAGTAATAATTTAATAGGAACATTCTTTCCTAAATAATTACACTGTACCTTACCACTATAATCAACAATTACAGTTTTCCCAAAAACTGGCAAGATTACACTAGAAACAATACCATCAGATTCTTTCGATAGTAACTAAAAGTAAACTACAATTTCGGGTTTATTTATAGATGAAGATTTATTCCAACCCAATGGCATTTTCATGGTTGTGTCATTATTATATATTAACTTAAATATATGATCATGTAAAGGAGAAGCTAATGAACTTATTTCTAGATCATCTGGAGCCTGAAATTATATGCAATAAATAAAAACAATAATTATTTTCTAGAACACTTGATTTTCACTCAGTTTTTACTTGATTAGTCACTTTTTGAGAATCAAACACTTCTACTTGTTTTCTTGGCCCTGAATAGACTTTTAATGGTTTGTTCATACAAAGTTGATTTTTTTGATATTTCATTTTAGATACCTATAGAATAATTATTATAAACATAATAATAATATGCCTAAAGGCAAAATAATGAAAACATTTATAACAGATATGTAAATGTAGTCATTAACTAGTTAAAAAGTTAGTTAATTTTTTTTTAACTTTTAACTTCACTACTTAGCCAATTTTCTTATCAACTTATGAACTTAACTAGTTTAATTGAAAGTTAAAATAACTTAACATTGCTGAATTTATTAAAAAATAATCCATAAAGTTAAAAATGTTTTAATTTTTTGTATTTAAGGTGTTATACTAAAATAAAAATAATCCAATAATATTATATTATACAAAAATGTTTGTTATTTTTTTATGAAATAATTTTGAAAATGGATATTTTCAATTACATTTGATAGGCATAATATTATATGACCATAAATTGCTATTTGATATAAACAAATTTTAGATTTGTTAAATTATTAATATTTAATTAGGATGTGTTAATTATTGTGTGCAATAAAATAGTTACATAAACTGTATATTACGACAAAAGTTCAATAAAATTGTTTATTAAAATTTTGGAAATTAGAAATAACACAGTCACTTTTTATGTGATCAACATACTAATTAAAAAATGAAGCTTTGCATTTTTTTAACTGAGTTAAGTTAATAATTTTATCCATATTAACTTTTTACTTATCGATTTTGTGTTCCCTTAACTTAACTTAACTTGAGTTAATTATCTTCATTAACTTGCC
>NC_042493.1:45952359-45953597 GCF_005508785.2 Acyrthosiphon pisum
TCTTGAGTCGAACAACACCCAAATACATAAAGTTCGCTCAATTATAAACACTGTTGAAAACAAAGTTAACTTAAATATTTCAAATACTTTAATCAGCGTTTCCGAGGAAGTTGGCATACTAAGCAAAATTGCTAAGCGAAAAGAATTTATCCTTGGAAAAATTCATATAGCAGCTGAGTTATTAGATCCTAGTACACAGGGGAAGGAACTAAGCAATCAAGAACTTGTAGTTGGTTTAGAATATATATGTGATTTAGGCTCAAAAATGAATGAAGATGTTTCAATAGAATTAGGTAATTATCAATCTAAAGATAGTATTTTTTCAAAAAAGTTTATTTGGGATAACATGCAAGATAGAAATCCATTACAATTTTGGAAAATGCTGTATAATATTACACCATTATCAAAAATAGCATTAAAAATATTGTCAGCGCCATGTACATCAGCAGCCACAGAACGAAGTTTCAGTACCTTTTCATGGATACATAATAAAAGAAGAAATAGGCTTACTCAGGGCCGTCCCTAGGGCAGGGCGAGCGGGGCCCACGCCCCGGGCCCCGCGCTCTCACCACAATTGGACAGGCCCCGCTTTCATAGATACAATAAAAGGTTAAGTTAACGAGCAAAAAAAAATATACATATCATTTTTTTTTCATGTAAAATTGTTGAATGGAACAATAAAATGTTATTTATAGTATTTATATTTTATTATATTTTATAAATTATAAAATTTTAGAAATATTTCTAAAATGAATAAAGATGATTTAATGAAAAATTGTAAGGATATTCAAAATTTGTTAGAAGTTGGTGACACAAATGATATAAATGGTCGAGAAATGTTCGATGAATTAATAAATGGTTAATTGATTAATAAACATATAAATGGTCATTCTTTGTGAGATAATTGAAGAAGACACGTCACCACTAAAAGTTCCAGAAATAATATTTAGTTATAGCGTTGATGACATTTACTGCAATGTGTCCATAGTATTAAGAATATTGTTAACTATGCCTGTAACTACTGCTTCAGCAGAACGATCTTTTTCAAAGCTGAAATTAATAAAAAAAACTATCTCCGATGCATGTTGTCACAAGAAAAAGTCACCAATTTAGCTATAATCTCTATCGAAAAAGAAATTGCTGACCAATTAAAATATTATAATGATATTATTGATCAATTCGTGCATATAAGAGTAGAAAAGTTAATTTTTAATATATTTTTACATTGCAATATTGTG
>NC_042493.1:45955749-45956763 GCF_005508785.2 Acyrthosiphon pisum
TAATTTTACATTTAATAATTTGACATCGAAATTGTAACAATTGTAAATGTATTCATCAAACAGAATAAAAGTAAACATCACCATGAAACAAATGAAATTAACCCAGAATTAAAAGGAATTCGATGTGCCGTTAAACGTAAATAAAAATTGGATTTAAACGAAAAACCTTTAAAAATTATAAGGAAAGAATTATGTACGTCTTCAGTGAGTGCAGATAATATTGATGCTATGAGACAGTCTATGTATCGTGAAAGACGAAAACCTCAACCCCCTGTGCCTGTGTCACTCTCAGATGCTCTTAATAAGGTAAAGGAATCAAACATCACACTAAATAATAATAGTGACATATAAAACAAATCTCCAATTTTTATGCCATGAAATTGAATTTATATTAGCAGACGGAATTTTTACTTATTGCCGAAACATTTTTATCAACAATATACCATCCACGGGCGTTTGTAAAAATTATTACGTACCACTTGTTTTTTGTTTTTTGCCATCAAAAACAAAAGATATTTATAAACAAATGTGGGAAACAATAAAAGACTTATGTTTAAATAATGCCAATAGTGTATTCCTGTCTCCACTCTTACTATTAGATTTTGAACTTGGTGCTCACATTGCTGCTAAAGAAGTATTTCCTTTAATTATTATTAAAGCCTGTCGTTTCCATCTTGGTCAAGCATGGTACAGAAAAATCAGTTCCATTCCAATATTAAAAAAAAACTACGACGATAAAAATTCACAATCTGGACTATGGTTAAAACTTTTTTTTGGTTTGCCTTATTTACCATCACATATGATTTCTGAGGCATTTATTGAGATAATGGCTACTTTTCCAGAAGAAAAACAATATTATGATTTTGCTGATTACATATTGGATAATTATATTGAGACTAATAATTTTTCACCAATTTTGTGGGCAGAAGAGCCCAATAAAATTACAAGAACGACGAACGGTGCAGAAAGTTATCATAGTCAACTTAGGCATGAATTCTATGTTCCACATACTAC
>NC_042493.1:45956813-45957710 GCF_005508785.2 Acyrthosiphon pisum
CCATCAGAAGATTTATAATAGTATCCAGTTCATCTCAAATATAAAACAACATAAATCAAATGTTTGATTTTATCAAAACAAAAAAAAAAAAGTATAAATGGTAAATTATAGCTCATAAAAAAAATATCTTGGTTGTAATTAGCCAGGTACCTACCTAATATTAATTTTTTAGATTTAGTGATTTAGTTAATTAGGAATTTCATGTATTGAGTATTAAGGATTTTTAAAGATCTTTAATAATATAGAAATTTAATAAATACCTACCTATTACAATAATCTTAACAGAAAAATAAGGGTATCCTATAATTTTTTTGTGGCTTGAATATGTGTAGATATTTTATACCTACAAAATCCTGGGTAGTGGGTAAACATGTTGTATTTCCCTGACTATCTCATAATGTATAATGTTCACTTAATTACAAGGTTTTAATAAAAAAGAATCCATTTAATAATCAAGTTAATGATTTGAAATTGTTAGAATATGAATATCACACTTGTCATATACGTTTTAAGACTGAGGTCTTCAACCCTAATGAGAATTTCAGAAAAAAAATTAAAAACTATAATAATTGTCCTTTAATAATTATAAAATTAAAAACATTTCATATTATAAAACTAATAATATAATAGCTATTATTGGGTTTTTTTTTAGAGTTGACAAAATTAGTTTTTAAGTATTAGTCAATCTAATTTTTGTTTAGGATTAATTTGGTTTTGATATAATATAATGTTCAGATATAGAAATGCTACTAAACAGAAACATAAGATTAAGGAGAATTAGCATATAAAATTGGAGAAAAATTAAATTACAAGTTAACACTCATTGTGATATTTCACTTATAATAATATAACCTATAACTACTATTGTTCATGGCCGAATCCCCCACATTTTATATT
>NC_042493.1:45996063-45997171 GCF_005508785.2 Acyrthosiphon pisum
CTTTTGCAGTTGTTCCGCTGCGGTTTTAAAAATATCATTATTTAACGGGGGTGCGGGATGGCACTGTTGCATGGTCGACTGGAAGCCGCAGAATCCCGACAGGTTGTCCGTGGGTATTTGACTTGCTTTAGGGCTTGTCGAAATTCCCCCGTTGGCCTGTGCGAAATCCGGCTGGCGTTCGTGTTTTCCAGCGTTGGCGTGATGGGTGAATGTTGCTCAGTACCGACCCGTAATCCTGTGACTAGGGGCTGCACTGACTCGAACCTCACGTTTTCGGGGACTAGTCCGTTTTGTCTAAGGTGTTCCTCTAGCCTAACGTACACGTCCGATTTCGACCCGGACACGCTGAGTCTGCGGGCCGTGCACTCGCTACGCAGCTCTGCCGACGATAACTGTTGTAACGTTTTACCAGTCATAATGTACGGTTGTTAAACTGTTGGTCGGTGAGGTAGCTTGTGTTTATAGGTTTTTGTTTTTATTGCGTTAATGGGTCAGCTGTTAACGATACCGCCGTTGTATTCCAAGAATAGTAGAACTGGGTCAACGTACTCGGCGGCGGCAGTTTACGGCTGCAGCGGCTGTAACCGGTTTTGGCCTGCGCGCTGTGCTGTTATCGACGGTAATGTCGCGGGACGAAAGGTAGGCGTTGCGGAGGGGTGGTGGTTGTTATATAACTACTTCCCAATCCGTATCACGGTTATGCACGGCTGCGCGGAATTCCCTGTTACGTGCTAGAAATAATTTTTACGTAAAACGTTCACTGGGAATCCTAGCTCACCGGCAAACACACTCCTGGCTAAAAGTCTTAATTTTAACTTAATATAAGCAATCTACCGAGGTATGTGTCAGCGTGAAAACTCTTTTCACCCTTTTCGTTGACTTGAGGTGACGAATCCTCTTCGGGGAGCCAATTTGACGCGGCTACGGCGGGTCTGGTGTTGTGGTCGCGGTAAGCCGGTCGTGGATACGTGTGTGGGTTGTGGATGAGGGTGTCTCTCACAATAATGTCACAAAACAACACGTATGAGTATAAGGTAATGTCCGTGAGGGACGTTTATTTTAACAATAAGAGGACTGAATTATAAGTGCAAGTATACTAGTAACGGCG
>NC_042493.1:45997528-46003819 GCF_005508785.2 Acyrthosiphon pisum
TAATGAATAATTTACTCATTTACCGAAACATAATTTTTTTTGCTGTATATGGTCATACTGATTTTCCTCCAAAAAAATGGCGAATTCATTTATCAGATTTCCTATGCTTCTTGTATAATTCATTATCAGTGTCCATTCTGATTTATTTATTCTGTGATCAAACATACTGCCACGCTTTTAGATTCTAAACGGAGCAAGGGATCTAGTGGTCTTACAATGGTGTTTATTTTTTTTTTTTTTTTATATCCTATATACAAAATTTCTACCAGAAGGAGTGCTTCAATTTCAATACTTATAGTACCTTATCTTTTAGAAAATTAGATCAAGATGGTACTTTAAATAGGTAATTTTTCGATTTTCTCAATAGTTATTTAATGTCACGGAAAAACCCTCAAAGAATTATGAAAAAACGCTAAAAAATGGAATTTTAATTTCTAACGCGTTAATAGAAACGTGTTACGTACCTACGTATAAATTAATTATGTATAAGCTATGTACAGCGTATCGCACGTTCTTAGCAATATCTAACGAATGTAACTAATAAGACAATTAGTATATTATAACACGCGGAGGTCGTTGCAAAAGCATAGTATGAAACAATCAAACCATAAAAGCGTCGTCACACGTATCTCCTCGGGAAAGTCAACACTCATACGAAGGATACGAGTCGTCCAGCATACCAAGTTCGAGACCCGGACTCTGTATCATGACCGGATTTAGCCACTACAACGACCACCCACTCCAAAGGACCCGATCATATATATACAAGCCCATGACAAGAGCTCGTCAGACGGTTTAGGGACACATAAGACACTTAGAGGCAGGTTGTAACACCACTCACTGTCATATATTTATAATATCGTAATTTTGTACTTGTTAATAAACACTCAAATATAACATAATACATCAAGTGTTCATCTCTGCGTTGGTGTATGTATCGACGTCAGTTGGGACGTAACAAACGAATAAAAAATTATAATATCAACTTAACTTACTAATTATAAATAATAACTGTTGAAATATACAATTAATATTAGTATTCAAACCATCTAAACACACGTGCGTGTACAATGTCGTTTTCTAATAGATACTTATGCAATTACGATATAGCTGTGCGATACTTTTACTATCGCTTTCTATATATATTGTATACGGATACGGGATGACCTCAACTGATCATATATATAGGGCCACTGATGTATACTCACTTGCGCAGGCACCGCCGTACAGTGCGTATACGGTGTGTGTGTACAGTGTACAGTCTCGTTAAATTGTCCAGTTGTACGTTATTATATATTATACTTTTACATAATCATATTGTCGTGTTATTATTCATTTATATTAATACCACGGACTAAGATAAACATTACTGGAAACGATTGACGGGAGGAGTGCGGGTAGCCGGAACCATACTGTAACGCTTGTAGTACATGGACAAATGTGACTCTATCTATTGATAATATTTAGCATTTGTTACACATACCTATATTTATTTGCATATTATTTCTGTTTATAATTACAATAGTTTAATACATTTATACCACGGACTAAGTTAACTCTATCTTAGTCCGTGATTTATACGCACCTATTAGGTATTAGCATTTAGTATTTAATGTATATTACATTTTACCAACTATATTATCCATTTATTATTCACTAAAATGCCGAAAAAATGCTCTGTGGATGGCTGTACGGGATCTTCAGAGGGAAAAAAATACACTTTATTTAAAAGTCCAAAAGATGTGGCTAATTTAACTGCTTGGAATGAAGCAATTTCAAATGCCAATGGTCGAAATTGCCTTGCTACATTTGTTTGTGTAAAGCATTTTAAAAACCAAGACATTATTTATGAATATGCTAATCATCTAAATAATGTATGAAATATTTATATTAGTAAATAATTAAATTATAAATAACATTAATTAAGTACTAATTACAGATGAACAGAGAAATGAAACGCACTATACCTCAGTTAAAACGAGGTGCTGTTCCATCAATTTTCTCTTCTTACATTGGTGAAGTAAGCATAATAGACGATGGTCATATTATTAAGAATTAATTATGAATAATTAATAGATTAATTGGTTTTACTAACCTTAAATCAAAGGGAAAATTAATTCATCCTAATGAACATTTTTATAGATTAATTGTAGCCATAGAAAATTCTTTTTCAAAAAATTGTAATAAGATGTCAGTATTTGAGGACACTTTTGATGATGTTCTGGATAATAACGCCGGATTATTAATATTTCCTTGTAGTGAACATAAAAATGAAATTTTAATGTTTATCCTCAAGTACTATATTACAACAAGAATGCGACAATATTCCAATATGGAAAATAAAAACCAACAAAAAATAAATTCAAAGAAAAAGAAGTCTGCTAAATTAGTTATTACTTAAGTCTTAATTGCTTTTAATTTAAAATTATTTTCAACAATAATTTAAAATTGAATCAATACAGTGTATACTATGTACTTTAAACAACAAATTTATTTCAGTTAGATATATAAGTAACGATTATTAAAGAATTAATAAAAACTTACAAGTTACAAGGATATATTTATTTTTTATACAGTAACGAATAACGATGATCACTGGACACTGATGTATTAATATTTCGTAGAATGGATCATAGATGGCGTTAAAATCGCACTTGTACCAGAAGCGTTACACTGTAGTTCCATAGATGACTATCTCGTTTCCAGTCCTATTTATCTTAGTCCGTGATTAATACTAAAATCATTAGTCCGTCAAGATTCAATTTCAACAGGTTATGGGCCCAGTCACTAACCCAGATACACAGTCTAGTGGATTCATGATCGAATAATTTTTGTATCTGTATTAACGCAGAAAACTACAACTAGTCGGAGATACCCTGGATTTTGGAAAACGGCGGAACAGTGTATATAGGTAAATTTTGTTGGTAAATTATTATACAGGTCAAGTATACTGAAGCCATCAGTCATGGAAGACTCGGTGAAGATAACAAAATTATGTGCGGAAAACTGGCTATTATGGAAGTTCCAAATGAAGGTCATTCTTAATGCCCTGGAAGTAGGTGGTATAGTTTCAGGTGAATGGACTAAACTAGGATTACTTATCAAAAAGTCGTCGGAAACAGAGACGAACGAGGATGCCAAATCACGTTGGCAAAAGCAAGCAAATTCTTAGCTATAAGCAGACGGTAAATGTCAAAAAATAATAGATACCTCAGTGGACGAAGGTCCATGACAATATTTGATTAACTGTGAGTCTGCATTTGAAATGTGGGAGAAACTGCTGAGTATTTACGAGCAGAAATCTGAGGCAAGTATGCATTTGCTTCAACAAAATGTTTCAGTTATTCAAGGGAACCGGCAGGTAACATGTCGACGCATATTTCTAAATTTGTCAATTTAGGAAGGAAACTGAGTGTAGCGGGTGAACCTGTTTCGGACAACATGGTTATGACAAAAATTTTGATGACGTTACCAAATGAATATAATCATTTTTAAAGTGCACGGGATTCTATCCCAGCGGGAAGTAAAATAGTAAATAATTTAACTAGTCGTTTATTGATCGAAGAATCACGGATGCTGGAGATCAAGGCGAAATCAAGGTGAAGTTGGTGAACAAGAGAAATAGAGTGCATTTCCAGCCAAATATCAAAACAGATTTAATGGAAGAAACAGCAGTTATGGTAAAGGTAAAACAGAATTTACTAATAAAAATAATGTTAAATGTTATTACTGTGGTAAAATTGGACATTATAAACGATAATGTAGGAATTACCTACGTAGTATGAACGGTGGCAAAACCGGTACAACAGATACAAATTTAAAAACATTTGTTAAACGAGTCAAGGATAAATAATACTACAACAGATATGTGGGTATTAGACACAGGAGCGTCGGATCATATGAGCGCGAATCTAGAATGGTTTACAAGTTATGAACCATTGAAATACACACAACAGGTAACAATAGGTGACGGAACAAATCTGTATGCAACAGGAAAAGGTAATATTAATATTTTATCATACGTGAACGGTAATTGGAATAAAAATTACTTGGCAAATGTATTGCACGTGCCATGATTAAAATTTAATTTATTCTCGTGCGGGTTAGCGTTAGACAGAGGTTTAGAATTAACGTCGGACAATAAAACGTGTGTGTTTACAAACAATGGAGAACCCGTATGCGCAGGTAAGCGCAGCAGAAGATTGTTTGAATTACAGATCAAAGTCGAAGTGCCGTCGAAAACTGAATGTTATACGAACATTGCAGTATAAAAACGATTAGAAGTATGGCACACCATTTAGCTCACCAGAATATTCAATATGTGAGGAATTGTTCGGCAAAACATAATATTGATTATTCAGCCAAGAACGATCAATTTGTATGCAGCGACTGTATAATCGGGAAACAACACCGTCAATCGTTCAGTAAAAGTGAGACGGAATATTTTAACGTTGGTGATTTAATACATGCAGATTTATGTGGACCAATGCAGAGGAACTCTATCGGTATGGCAAAATATTTTCTTCTATTTAGAGATGACTACTCACGTTATAGAATGGTATATTTTATTAAAAATAAATATGAAGCAAAAAATGTTATGGAAACATTTATAAAAAGTGTTAAAACAGAAACAGGATCTAAGGTCAAAATATTAAGGACGGATAATGGATTAGAATTCGTAAACAAGGATATTTACAGGTATTCTACAGAAATATGGCATACGACACCAAACTACGGTAACATATACGCCGTAACAGAACGAGAAAGTCGAGCGTGATAACAGAACAATCGTAGAAGCTGCCAGGACACAATGATTTGTGCGAAAAATTTTGATGTATCATTATAGGCAGAAGCTGTGAACACAGCGGTTTATACACTTAATCTAACCGGAACGAGTTCACAGGATGGTAAGCCACCTTACGAGGTATATTATAAAGTCGTGCCTGATATTAAACATTTACGAGTTTTTGGTACTGTGGTGTATACACGTATACACCAAGACAAACATTGTGCATATATTCTAAAACTACAACTGAAGTAATGAAAAATTCCTACTGGTAATACTATTTTAGCTAATATAGGTATGTTTATAAAAGAAATCAGAATTGGCCAAAAACTAAACTTGGAACTATTAGTAATTGATAAACCATCAACATTTACACTCAACAAAAGTGTATCCAAATGTATTAGACTATCAAAATATAATTGTAAGACTGGTTTAATCATAAACTCTACTCCAATATGTATAAATGACCCATTTTCAATATGATTAATTTCATGAGATTTGGACTTAGGGGTTTTTAATAATGTTCTGACATCTTTTGGAACATCTAACCCTTCAGATCTTAAAATTTCAAGTAATTCATTGACACAGTTATGAGACATTTTATACTTTATAATCAATTGACATAATTTTTTATTGAAACTAGAACATTTTTCAAATGGTTTACTACTAATATTAAATGATTCATTTACAATATTATCACTACCACAAGGAATATTCACATCGTTCAAATTATTACCAAAATTTATTTTGGTTGATAGCAAACCCAAGTCTTCAATAGTATTTACATGTTCATCTGGCGGTAACAGTGGCGTAGAAAGACTCGTTAGCGCCCCTGGCAAACCTAGGAAAATGCGCCTTTTTAGCGATTAAAAAAGTGACGAAAATACGGAATGATATTTTTTAACATTTATTTTTTATATATATATTTAGGTAATTCAACATCATTTAATTATCAGCTATTATGACAATATGTAAATTTCGAACTTTAAAAATTTTCTTTTCTTGCTTTAAGGCTAGAGAATTCATCGATAATTTCGTCATTTGAAATTTGTCTAGCAAATTCATGTTCTATGGATAAAATTGCCATGCTTGTTAGTCTCTCTTGTCCAATAGTTGATCTTAAGTATTTTTTCATTAGTTTAAGTTTACTAAAACTTCTTTCACAACTAGCAGTTGTTACTGGAATAGTGAGAAATATTCTTAACGCTATTTCTAGGTTAGGATAAATATCTTGTAAGTTTTGTTTATGAATAAATTTTAATAAATCAATCGGTGCAGTCATTTTGAATATCAATTGTAATATCTTTAGTTTGCAAAGATTTATTGGTTTTATCGATATGCGTAAGTATTTTATTCCATATATATTTAGTAAGCATAGAAATTTTAGATCTATTAGGCGTAAAATTTGATTGCAACCTTCAATAGTGTCATAGTTCATATTAGTAGTGTCCCTCATTTGTTTTAATATCATAGCAGTACTGATGATATTACTATGCAAAGCTGAA
>NC_042493.1:46003869-46004953 GCF_005508785.2 Acyrthosiphon pisum
TTTGTATTAAGGTAATCACGTGGGTCTATTAAATTTACGGTTTAAGAATAATATTGAGCATTACAAATAATAATATCGTAAATATACAAAATATAATAAGTTTGGCACATGGCAAATATGAAAGAATATAATAAGTTTGGCACATGGCAAATGCGACAACATATAATAATTTTGGGCACATGGCAATTATGAAAGAATATAATATAATAATTTTGGTGCATACTTTCCCGGCCCGCAGGAGGCTACACACCATATCAATCATGGCGTGTCCTCACAGGGTTACCGGAAAAGCATGCTGGCCTTGTATAAGCCGAAAACAGGGGGGAATCATTTGTTGAGGGACCCGCGTCTTGTGACGCTTCCCTGGCACACAGGTTATACGACATAAAATCCGTATAACCTGTGGCCTACGTGCTGGTAAAGGGGGGACAGGGGAGATATAAAACATATTACGACAATGACTTCGTGAACTGCGTGGTTTGTGTTGACTGGAGCTGTGGCCGCCGCCCGGGCCCTCATGGTTGACTCAGCCCATCATTGTGGTTGCTGGCAATCGACGAAAACGATGGATGATCGGCCCGTGTTCGACGAGGTCGGTGGATGTGAAAAATAAATCAAATAGTTGGCCGCGTGGTCCGTGCGTTGAACGTTGGAAATGTTGAATGTGCGACGTGGACACGAAATGAAGAGTAGTGAGTGGGCACCACCGGCCAGGTACAGCGTCGTCGAAAAAGTGTTTTTTGTGTAGAGACCCGGCGACGGCGATGGTCCGGTGCTGGCGACGGAGCTTTTCGGTGTTGAGTGGGGCAGGTCAGTGTCGTGTATTAGAGGGAATTGTACAATAATTTCGGGTAGTACAGCATTGCCTGCGGGCCGTACCGGCGGACGCGACGAAAGCGCTGGAGGCGACGGGTGGCGGGCGACCGCGGCACGTCGGCGACGAACACTGCATGATGAAGGGGGGAACGGGGAACATTTATTGCATAACACTGTGGTCATTTGTGTATTAGCGCGCGATATCTACTTTTATTACTAATGGTTATAGGAATAAAGGTGCGTTGACTTGTCAACAACGTTAGCAACG
>NC_042493.1:46005053-46006484 GCF_005508785.2 Acyrthosiphon pisum
CTTAGGGAAAAATTTGTTTATTTTTATAATTTTGTGGATAAAGAGTATTTTGACATTCAATATAAAACGTTTATTTAATAACTATAATCTATATCAATATAATAAGTATTATAATATTGAAATGTAACTTACTTCATACATACAATTTAATAGGAAAGTATTTAGTATACAATATTATACGTAATAAGTATAAAAGATCGATCGATGATTCAATAACTATTCACTGGGATGGGAAACTTTTACCTTCTTTAACAGGCAAGTGTAATGTGGATAGACTTCCAATTGTAACCTCATATAACAGTAAAGAACAATTACTGAGTACCTGGTATATAAAATCAATTTTTTTTTGATACTGATGGTTGATACTTGATTAATTAAGATTATGCATACCTATAAGGCTATAACCTATATTTATATTATTTACCCTAAGGCCTAAACCCAACTAAATATAATATAATACAAATTAAATGCAGCTATGTACAATGCAACTGATGATGTCAATAAATGTTTTTTTTTTAAATTGTATGCTGCTTTATATCTGCCACCGCCCACCATATACACCATATATATCCACCATATTTTATAAAAAATACAGATTTACATATTGTACGAAAAGATTTTTTGACTTCATCAGCATCATTTAAAAAAAAGAATCTGATTTTAAAATTGGAGTGAAAACGCACCTTCTTTTTGGTACCAATTATTTTGAAAACAAATAGATATATTTTTCTAATAATTGTACCTACAACCTACTGTTTATCACTACACTTGAACCACGCCAATACAGACTACTTACTACCAACAAAGTACACAGTACAGACAAAATATCTTTCGTGTACAAATAATAATGACAAATAACATTTAAAATGTTTTACTTGATGTAATAGGTATTATGAATATTATAAAATATAAACAGACAGTGGCGTACATTCAAATTTTATCTGGGGAGGGGGAGGGGGTTCAAAAAAAATAACCAACCTTCTCTTTAAAACTACCCATTTTCCTAACAATCAAATAAATTACATGTATAAATATTAATGGGAAAAATAACAAAACAAATACAAAGATTTACATAACTCATGGCAGTTAAATACTATTTATATGCACATAGTATGTACAGAATATTATATTTATTATATTATTAATTATTTATAATAAAAATTCTAGTATCCTCTTTTGATTGGATAGTTCAACCAGCACTTCATCAGGAGTAATTGAATCGTTTTTGTTGATCGAGAGCATAGCTAGACCTAATAGTCTTCCGGCCCAGTGGCGGATTCAGACAATTTATATTAGGAGTGCACATATTAATTCTGACCACCCACCTACATTTTAAACACTATACCACTACCACCAAGGGCGTCCGCTACGGGGAGAGAGACCATGACCACCCCACTATTTTTTGGCCTACTAGAAGAAAAATCTGGGGGG
>NC_042493.1:46006534-46015760 GCF_005508785.2 Acyrthosiphon pisum
TTAAGGGCTGTAATCCCTTCCTCAGTTCCATCCCTAATAATACTCATTTGTTATTGACTTGCAAATACCGGGATTGGACTTGCAAATTCTTGCTAATTGCTTGCAAAGTTATGGCACCTAATGACAGGGCTGCTGTCAAGCCCGGATTAAGACATTTTGAGGCCCAAGGGCCAACGTTTTAAATGGGGCCCCAGTACGAAAAAAAAATATTAATATATATGTATATTATTTAGACTTATATACAGTAAGACTTACTGTTATAATAAATATTAGGTATAACAATTAGGTATAGAGTAAAGGAAGATATGTTCGTGATATATGTATTTTCGTGAGTCCAACTTGACGCGGCTACGGCGGGTCTGGTGTTGTGGTCGCGGTAAGCCGGTCGTGGATACGTGTGTGGGTTGTGGATGAGGGTGTCTCTCACAATAATGTCACAAAACAACACGTATGAGTATAAGGTAATGTCCGTGTGGGACGTTTATTTTAACAATAAGAGAACTGAATTATAAGTGCAAGTATACTAGTAACGGCGTGGCGAATGCCGTGGTCGTTTTATTATATCAGATATTACGAAGCCGAGTAGAGTACGGAACTCAATGCCAATGAGGCGATGGCTGTATTTCGTAAATACAATGATGAAAAACAGAAAAAAAAACGTGGTCGACACTGGGTTTTCGATGTGAGTCCGAAAAAAAAGACGTGGGTGTATATCGATGAACGGTTGACATGCGAGAGAGCTGCCGACGCCCGGCAGCGTTGCAAGAAACCTTCGTAGCAAAGTCGCCACTAGAGAGCGCTTAATATTGCCCAAATCGCCTTTCCCTTTTGAATTTTCAAAATTGCCCAAATCGCCGTTATCAAATTTCTAAAATCACCTTTTTCGCGTTATCATAATATAACATCCATAGATAACAGACAAATTTTATATTATAACAAAATGACAAAATAATCAAATATTAGAAAATGCCGATTCTAAATTAAATTAAAATGTAGTAATTATTATATTCTGTGATAGTATGTTAGATAATTAATTGAAGTGACATCCGTCAGGCTAAATGCAGGCGAATAGATGATATATTTTTGATTTATAAATTGTAACACTGAGGTTTTCCATATCCTGATATGACACGTTTTACGAATTTGACTTAATCATCATTTTCATAGGCCTAACATAATAAGTGTCCAAGATTTTTATTTTAACATTTTTGTGAGGACTTTGTGCCTATATATTATAAAATAAAAAAACAATAAAATACATTATAAAAACATTTATATTAACAAATAATTAAAAAAAAACAAGTTATCTGTTTAACAACAAATAAAAAATAAAATGTTTAACTAAGACTTTTTAGATCAAACAAAAGGAACATATAGTATTACAAAATAATATTAATAGTTACTCATCTTCTTCAATTGAATTTATAATACCTAATAATTTAATTTAATAGTTTATATATATATATTAAATAAAACAAGTAAATTACTTAACAAAAAATAAATAATAAAATTATGAACTTAGACTTTTTAGATTAAACAAAAGGAACAGCTGGTATTACAAAATAATATTAATAGTCACTCATCTTCTTCAACTGAATTTAAAATTGTAATGGTTGTAAACAGATCATCAGAATCATCAAAGTTGGCAATTTTCAGTGATTTGTCAGAATCATACATTTTTGAATCAAATAAATTTAATATATTTTGCTTTGACGGAATAAACGAAGTACAACATTGTTTTTTTACACTGTTATGTACTTTTATTCTAATCAATGCTACCAACATTGATTGGCTCATCCTATTCCTAACTTTGGTTTTTGTTGCATTCATTACACTAAATATTCTCTCAACCACTGCATTTGAAATTGGTAATGACAATAATCGTAATGCTAACTCACTAAGTTCTTTAAAAGTATGATCTCCTGCAGCATTTGTTACTTGGGATAACGTAGCCCAACAGTTAATTAGTGTAATATCATGAACCGATTTGCCTGGAAATATATCATTAAAACTGATTGATCCTAACGTCCTCCATTGAATTTCCAACAGCTCTTTATTAACATTAACTTCTATTAACAAAAAAAAAAATAATACATTTAAATATTGCATATACTATGTACTGGTATTTACATATTTATATACCTGCCAAGTCTGGGAAAAAATCCTTAAATGTTACTCTTGGTTGTAAACCAAAATCAAAACAAAATGATGGTGATAAGTACTTAAGTTTTTCTATAACTTTTAAATTTTGTGGAAGTCTTTCTACTATTTCATGACACAAACGTAACAGAAATCTTGCTGCTCTTTCCATGATTAAATTTAACTTTAGTTGATCTATGGACTGTTTTTGTAAACTTATTTTTAACTGTTCTTTAAACTGATGACCAAAATCAACAGAATTACATGGTAAATGTGTTTCAGGTAACCTTAAACTATTCTGTAAAACTTCAATATCAATTACGTTAATAATATTTTTATTTGAAATGTCATCAAATATTTTTTTCATATAGTATGGTTTCAGTATACGTTTTAAAAGTGATATAAGCAGTATTTTTAAGTCATTATAAGCCTTGTAAATATCAACGTTGGTTCCTTGAAAAACTATGTTGACTTGAGTAACTTCATATAATACTGGTTTAAGAAATAGTAAGTACAGTAAATGTGTATCATCATTTATCATATCTGATAAAGTACGAGAAGTATAACACCCTTCTTTACTTTTAGAAATCAAATTGAAGTGCGTTTTTAAAGGTAGCCATTGGTCAAGGACAGATTTTATACAACCATACCATGCCAACCAACGAGTGGTTGACAGTTGAACAATACGAGGTGGTTGTTTTCCCTCATATAATGTTTGAAACAAATCCCTATACCTTAACTGCCTTAATGAACTATGAGAAAACCAACTTCTAATTTCTCTAACCAAAAATTCCAAACTACTTGGTAATTCATCACACGCATTTGAAGCACATATGTTCAGCGAATGACAGACGCATTTAATCAGCTGAAGATGTGGAAATATTTCTTTTAATAGTGTAAATAATGATTTATTTTTACCACATAAATTACTGGCACCATCTGTTCCAATACCTATTAGATTTTGTATGTTCAACTTTGATTTTTCTAAAAATTCTAGAAAAACAGTCTTTAAAATTTCAGAAGTTGCCTTTTCAATTTCAACAAACCCTAGGAAGTCTGTAATTATATCTAATTGTGAACAGCTATAAAACCGCACACAAAAGGCCATATATTTATTTGTGCCGATATCTGTGGATTCATCAAGAATGATAGAATATGAACTGGTACCTATATCTTCTATCAGTTCATTTAAAAATACTGGAGCAATTACATTCATAATTAATTTAGAACATTTTGTACGGTGTAGCTCTAAATTGCTGAACTGACTATCACCAATATGTTTTAATAGCTCGCCAAGATGGTCTACGGAACGTATTGCTGAGTGATTGGCAATGAACATTGCTAATTTTAAATCGCAGATTTTTTGTCTATCAGATTTAACATTAATACCTATACAGTTAAAAACAAAACAATAAATATTCAAAAACCAGGTGTTTAATTTACGTAAATTAATTGACTAATTAAATATAATACTATGTACCAAATGTGGATAAAACGGGCTGCTTTTGAACGTTAAAAGAATTGGCTTTATTGATATGTGTTATTGTTGTTGTATGCTTCATAAGATCTGTTTTATGTGCTCTTAGAGCCACTCTACAAATCTTACAAAACGCTTCACCTTTTCCAGCATATTCATCTGATGCACGTTGAAGCCATTCTATTGGAATACAATTATTTTAAAAACTTTAATTTTACATTTACAAACATTCATAAAAGTTTATAACTTACTTGAAAAACATGGTAATAATTCCCAATCAGCATTTTATCTTTTTGAATAATTCGCATACTTCCCCATGATTAAAAACTATTAAAAGCAAAAACCTAACAAAGGGAGAAACGAGACACATAAAAAAGTAAAAAACTAATTTGAATTATAGTAATAACTATTGATTTTATAATATACATTATACAACAGTATTAAAGTAAACACTGTATATTTAATATAAATATAGATATTTATAGATACTCTATTAGATGTATAATATTATCATAACCCGCCAAAACTGTAAAATGTAAAATTGAATTATAACCGCATTGATAACAAATACATTTTACATTTTTTCTTATCATAAATTTCGATTTACAAAATGTGATAAAACAAAATAAAATACAAAATTTCAAATATTTTTTTAACATTTCATTTTAACCCAAATCGCCCAATTGGCGACTAGTCCCCAACCCAAATCGCCCAATTGGCGACTAGTCGCCAATAGACTTTTTTAGTCGCCGTAGGACCACCAAAGATAGCCCAATTGGCGATAAATCGCCCAATCTGGCAACGCTTACTCGTCTTGCGCGACTTACCTTCCCGTCCCGCACTGTGCCTTTGTGGCGTGGTGGGAGAGTTGGCGATGTCGCGCTGTCGCCCGGTCGCTGCGGTACCTGTACTTTGTACTGGTTGCCGCCATAGATAACATATAAAATAGATGACCGACTCGGACGAAAAAATCGTTCCGCATACGCAGCGATCCCAACGGCTGACTTCTGAACTAAACAACCAGAATATAGATATAACATTTTACATTATCATTGTTTGTAAGTAATAAGTATTTAATTTTCGAATCTACTTAACTAAAATTGAATTATTATTATTAATTTATTGATTAATGAGTTGTAATAATAAGAATACAATTAATATATGTACACACACATGATATTGTAATAATAATTCTGAATTATATAATGGTAGAATAATGGAAATACATAATAAGTAATAACATAACATTTACCCTAGGTAAGTAAGATAGGTAGGTACCTATTATATTTGATTTAAGGAACTAATAATGTTACAAATTAAAACATTACCATTTTTACTGTCATATTATAATTTCAAATCAATATAATACAGATTAAATCAAAAAAATTAATATTTGCTTAGCAATCTTACATTTATTAACAAAAAGAAAATTTAAAATTTAAGTATTTATTAATTCAAAAAAACTCATTGAATAATAATTATTAACATATTAATACTTACCTATTAAACAGTTAAACTCATATTTATTTAAATATATAAACTTTGAGAAATAATAATAAGTAATAAGGGACTAATATAGGTAGGCAATATTAAATTAACTTTATTATGTTGATGTCATATTTTGTTAAAAAAATAATGTTTATTAAAGAATTATTATAATATTTTATTTTGGAAGTGTTGGGAATTTATGAAAATTACACGTGAAAAATTTAGAACATTGTTTACATGAATTTTTTTTAAATTTATATTTTAAATAATACTGGCGAGCTGAAATTTTTAGTAAATCATTTGAATAAATTCTAGAATCTAAACCATTTAAAATACGATTTATATTTTTTGAAAGAGTAAAGAAATAAAAACTTTTAAACTTTTGAAATAAAATATTTTTCAAATTGTGTTCGGAACAACTATAATTCATAGGTTCTTAATATATTTCAAATATTTTTGTTAATTTATATCTTATTAAATGTTCCATTATTATTGGAACTATATATTTTGAAATGTGTAGCATTTCTTTCATAGTATTAAAAAAAGAAAAATTAGGATTAATCAATGATTTACCAGTGTAGTCTCTAGCAAGAATAAGGGCATTTGTAGTCTTTGCAGTTACTAAGTACTTTTTACAACTTTTGCAATTATCCACAGTTTTTAAAAAACTTTCTAGCAAGATATCCTGCAACATATTCAATGTTCATATCAGTCATTGTTGAAACATAATTATAGACATCATGTATGATTGGGATATTTATCAAATCTGCTTTTTCTTCATAAATGGATAATGGTGAATATGTCAGTAATTGTTTTAAATTATCCAGTAATTCTGAGTTATCCGATTCACAGTTTCCAGCGGACTTGATTGATGTTAAATTGTTTCTTAACAGAGTTTTGAATGATAAAACAAACTAAAAACAATCTGGATTTATATTTCTATGACCACGACTCCGAATATTGCCAAAGAAACATTCCAACGAATCTTGGTTGATACTTCTAGTAAGTAAAAACTTGAAAGAATATTGTTTTTTTAACTTGAACCATAGATATTTAAATGATTTCTGTGTAAATACCCAATTAGCTATACATGGTGGCTGTCTTTTCACTGGAATCTTAGTATTTTTATCAATAAATGTCATTGATTCAAATACTTTGATTGCTTTATTCCAGTGATTAATATGGACGGACTCAGATTCAATGTTAACTGCTCCTGTTAATGGCTTACCTGGATCACTCACAAGTTTTGATGCATTCAATGAATCAAACGTTTTGTCCATAAAAAGAAGTAATTCAACCGTACCTTCAGATTTTATCAACTTATCATTTTTGTACATAGGTCTAGACAACAGTTTCATAGTAGCAGCTACCCTCTGACTAAAAACCTGTATGGCATAACAAACTTTCATTTTGTTTTTATGCGGATATACATGGTTTTCTGTCAACTTGGGTAGAGCTCTAAGTTCATAATTTTCATTGTCTTTATCAATATTATATAATTCAATAATATGATCCCAAGAGGCATAATGCTCCTTACCATCCAGAGTAAATACTACATCCTTATCAAGCATATTATTCCGAATACTCTTTGTTAAATGAGGTACATCATAAACCGGAACTATTTCTACATTTTTAATGTTGAAACCTATTGTTCGGTTTTCTTCATTGTTGATTGGAGATTTCTGATTTGTCTTAATCAGTTGGTTTATTGCACTTCTGTTTGTGGAACCTTGGTCACAAACTGTTGCCACTACTTTTAACCCGGTTCTCAAAACACTTTCTAAAACTTCGTTAATACATGATATCATCATTGGTGTTTTGGTTGTCCCTTGGCAAAAGTAATAAGCATATGGCTGCTTCCATTTTTTGCATATACCTTTGAGCATGAAAACTAAAACATGGTTGGCAAATTTATCAGTAACATAATTTCCAAAATTTTCAAATCCAAGCATCAAATCATTCTTTTTGTCATACTTCAATCCTGGTTCAAGAGACATTTCATCAAACATTAAAACACATGTTCTATCAATGGGTTTTAATTTTGATACCTGATGCCTTATAATATTCTCTATGTGAGTATTAACACCTGGTTTGAACGGGATTTTTGATAATAGAGAATTTAATGTACTTTCGACAGGTAATGCAAACATATTGGATAAGAATGAATAAGCCTTAGGGGAAGTTTTATAAATTGAGAGTGCAAATATTTTATCATCCAATTTATATCTTCGACCATTAGGCGATTTCTGCTGATTAATTATTTGACTTTCAATAAAATTTAAAGTTGACTTATTTATCTTATTACTTAAATGTGAGTAACTACTATTTTTCTGACTTTTAGTTATAAGTTGTAATTTTTTTTTGAAGGATGTCTTTAAAGTTTCCAGACGTTTAACTCTTTTCTTCATTTTCAGAGCTTGGTAATAAAATTTCTTTTTGATTGGAGTCAATTGTTCCACTTTCAGAAACCCAGCGTCTTTCAAAATATTTCTGTTGACTTCTATAGAAAACATACAGAAAGGTTTGAATAGTTTAACAGTACCTACTAATATATTTTAACATTACATTTTTCTTTTTTAAACATACTTTTTTTTTTCAATTTTAGTTGAGCTACTACTACAAGGTTCAGAAACTGTTGTTGGTTCTATTGTTTCATCAAAATCTAAAGAGGTAGCTAGTATTTCATAGTCTACATCCTGTTCATCTGTTTCAACATAATCTATAGTATTAAAAAAAAAAAAAGTGTTTTAACTCATTCTTTTTATTGAAAATGTTTATTGCACTTACTATTAATATGTATTAGATTTAAACAGTCTTGAATATGATAGTGAACATCCATGACCAGAGTATAATATTACTTCTATTTAAATTATATATTAAATACTTTGCTAGGACTCGAACCTAGAATCTCTGTTTTGAGATTGCCAATGAAGAAAATAAACTACAATAGATACGTTCTAAACTATTATTTTTTTTATAGTAAATATGTTAATAGTTATTATTTTAATGTTTACATGTTATACAATAAATACTGTTTGATGAAACTATTTGTTAGAATATAAAATATTTTTAAATATCATTTATATAATATGTACCACACATTAATACTTACATTATGTTCTATAATAAATGTATCTATTACTTAGGGTTCTAAAATAATTAACTGTCAGTATTAACCCTCCAGTAAAGTAATAGGTTCAACTCTACCGTAGTTTTGACAGTAAAACTTCTATAAAGTGGATTGTACAGTGGATCATACATAAAATAACTCCAGATAATGTAATATAGATTTATTTATTTCAACACAATTGAATAACATAGATTTAATTATACTAAAGATAAATTAAAACAGACAGAATAACAAAAGAAGTTTTATATACATAAAATGCATGCATTTACAAAACTACAAAATAAGTACTTATACAGTATACTACAACACTTGGGTACATCGTACATTTAACATTTATAACCCTTTACCATGATAGGTGGTATGTTATTAGGTAGATCAGTGGTGTGCAAGCATTTTTGATTCACGACCCTAAACAATTATTTATTTTGATGATACAATCCCTCCCACCCTTCTCAACAACATTATGTAAGTGTATAATATAATTCGCACCTCTGGAACAAGACTCACAACTCAACATTTTTGGTTTCTAGAAAAAAGTGATTTGAAGTTTTAATCTATGATATTTGAAAGAGTTATTTACTTATGCGTTTGAAGCGAAAAACTTAAATACTTTCAATTATTCATTACAATATGACTTTTTCAAATAAATTACAATAAGTATACTACCATAAAGTAAATATGGCTCTCTTGCTTTGAAAATCTGCTAAAAATGTATTAATTCAAGACTGACACATCTTTTTAGTGGTTAAATTAAAAATAATATTGAATGTGGAGATCTTGCATTGGAGAGCTATTTTTTTACTATTCAAAAGTAGTCATAACACAAAATTTATGAATTTTGAGTTGTGGCAGTCTTGTTCTAGAGGTGCAAATAATGCTAATTATTGGCGACTCCCTAATAAAATGTTGTGACCATCAGGCGCACCACTGAGGTAGATAATAATAATAATTTGGTATAATAATTAATACTTGGTAAATTAAGAGTTGGCAAA
>NC_042493.1:46015860-46029380 GCF_005508785.2 Acyrthosiphon pisum
ATGGCAGCAAATTCCGAACTACATTCAGAAGTGCTTGATAGCTTTCTTGGTTCATTGAAATAAGGAATGCATATACCATTGGGAATGACTGCAAAGTACAAGGTATACCATTTACTTGATAAACTATGATTAGAGCGAATATTTATATGCACTAAAAAATGTTTCAAAATATGACGTGCAATAAAAAAAAACTTTATCGTAAATTAAAATTGTACGTCTGTATCTTTTTAAACCTTAAACCCTTAGCTGACCTCAAAATTAACTCCCATATTATAGAGATCCCTGTTTATTTTGTATACCACATACTGCCTTTTGAATTTTAATTCATACAATATTATTATTATTATTATAATTATTATTATTATTATTTGTAGTAAATTCTACTTACATACACTATCTGGAATGTGACAAAAGCACCCTTTTTAAGTTCTGGTGGACTTTTAGGAACTGTTTTGAATGTACCATCAATTCCAGCTACAACAACAGTGCCCAATTCTGCTCGATACCTCTCTATTGTTTTAGTTATTAGTGATTGATTTGTTATGAATACTATTATTAACTTTTTGCTTTTATTATTTAACTATCTATCTATATATATAAAAATGAATGTATGTCAGTGTGTCTGTCTGTGTGTCCATGTTACCATGGTTACCAAGGTTGCCATGGTTACTAAGGTTACCAAGATTTCATGGCTATTAAGGTTACCATGTTACCATGGTTACCAAGGTTGCCATGGTTACTAAGGTTACCAAGATTTCATGGCTATTAAGGTTACCATGATCCATGGTTACTATGGTTACCAAGGTTACCATGAGTGTTGTTTATAATTATAGGTCTTTAATGGGCAACGAATTGCACAGGATCAGATATAGTACGGGTGTGTCCATCTACCCATGGCAATCAATTATATAATATTTTGAAACTTATGGACCTTTTTGTTTTTAAATAGTTACCGTGGGTTTCAAAGCTATAATAATAATAATTATTGGTTGCCAATGGTTTAAAATGTTTGTTATTTATTATAGTGCCCAACGATTCATATTTATAACCGAATTCAATTGCAAGCGTGGCCATCAGAATAATGGATCCCTTTCGGAATAATAATCCCTTTTTGATTATGTTAATTAACGTTTAGAGATTAATACATATGGAGTAGGTATTTTTAATGGGCGACGAGGTGCACGGGATCAGCTAGTTAATATATAATTTTTTTTACCTAGTTGGAGGTCTTCGAATCGTGTGTCTGTACTTTTCGTGGATGGGATCATTTAATATTTGTACTAAATGATCTAGTGAGCTGGGAAGAGGAGGTCGCTGTCTTTTCACTCTATGTTCTGTTTGAAGACATTTATAGTTTTCTGCTGCTTCAGGGTGACTACAATTTCAATTTTTAAGAAAAATGAAATGTATTATTTTTTCATGGTTATACTTAGTTAACAATTTCCTGATTGTACACAAGTCTAATAGAAGAGGCTAAATTTCCAGGTGAAAGTACTCTTTTAGAAACTGCTTCTCTAAAGAATGCTAATGGCTTATTAATAATTTCAGGCCTATGGATATGCTTCCGGTATAATGTCAGGTAACCTGGATTGTTTAAATTAACACTTGCTGTGGCAGGGCAAAATGGCCAATCATTATGATTTTTTCTGTGACAAACTAAATATGTTTAAGATGGTTATTTAATTTGTAGTATTAGTAATAATTAATTTTAATTTTCTAATCATAATTTTCATCAGGTATATAGACTTACAAACGGTTTCGTACAGAACTTTTTTTATAGTACTTAAAATTTAAGTTGTCCACATAAACTTGAGATCCAACCTGAACTCCTGGAATTATGGTGTAAGTCTCGGGATTTTGTTCTACTGGAACTATATAATATATAATATATACAGGTATTAATTTTTATTACATAATCAAAAAAATATTTTAACAGAAAACCAATTTTTTTAGAGGTTCTAAATTAATTCACTTTCATTTTCTCCGTCAGAAAAGACATCATCATCAGCATCATCATCAGAATCGCCACAACTTAGTGTCTCTACTTGATCAACAATGTCTGGATATATAACTAAATTAGGTGGTAAATTAATTTATAACATTTATATATTATATATATTATGTTTAAGTAACTAAATAAATATGTTATTAAATGTAAAGATACCTGGTAAAAAATAATCGTGATCTCGTAAATGTAAAGGTCTGTCCACTTGTTGATCATTCATTTTTGTATATAGTTTTAAAATAATTAATTATACACTTAAACAGTCAGGTTAACTCAAAAATGTTTTGTCAAATAAAGTATATAAGTAATACTTGTCAATGTATTAAAAAAAAAAAATTAAAATAACCCAAACATGTTGCACTCACTCCATATAAATAACAACAACAAACAAACTAAAAATAGAACAAACTGTTTAATATAATAAACTATAGTTTTATCAGCCATTATCAATATTCTGACTTAGTTAAATACAAAAATATAATTTTCTGTGTTTTTGGAAAGTGTATTTTTTAAAATAAATCGAAGAACTGCCTCTAGAACAATATTCTAGAGTCTAGAATATTGTTCAAATTATTAAATGTGTTATGTTCTAAACACTTAAGATTTTGGCCTGATAAGTATTCCCTTACTCAAACATTACCTGAATCATTTAAAATAAATTATCCAAATTGCAGATGCATAATAAATTGTACCTAAAATAAAGTTGAACAGCCAAGCGTACTGTTGTTGAAGAGTGTGTTAATCATCATCGTGTTTATATTATGTATTATTAAATAACATCATTATGTATCAAATTATATATTTTTTTATTAATACCTAATATTTGTACATTACAATCACCAAAAATTACAAAAATATATATATTACTTATAATAAAACTAAATGAGTACATTTAGAAAATGATTTCAACTTGAATAAAACAAAACTTACAAATAAAATAATACTTATACGAATATGATAAGTATTAAAAATATTGTATAGCATCAAAATTATCAATCAATTTTGGTTAAAAAGAAAGGACATTTAATTAATTAACTTATTAAGAAATAGTTGATTTTTTTCTAATGTAACTAGAATTGGTTCAATGATATTATATATAAATAAGTCACAAAAGTTCAAACCACTGCAATGCATTAACAATTGGCATTTAATTTAATATTCATGTTTAATTTTTAAAGTTAATTTTCTAGTTGTCTTATCCCATTCCAAGTATTTTAAATTTGTATTTTTATTTGAATCAAATATGGGTTTGTCTTTACATGATATTGGACATTTAATTTCCAATATCATTTCTATACCACTTTTGTTCAAAATAAGTCCATTGGAACTTGCACATGGCCAAGGTCGCTTAATATCTACTATTTAACCACAGTTTACTACATATTTATTGTACATCTGCTTGAATGCTTCTAAAGCTATCGGTTTATTTTGTAGACCATAATTTACATTTATTTCACCTTATTTTCCTAGTTAGTTTTTGTTTTAATAATGTGCTACATATTGATAATCCTTCATCTGACCAGTTCCTGCAAGACTATTTTGTGAGCTTTTGAACTTGCTGATAAATAATTATAGCTCTCATATGACTTCAATAATTTTACTATCATCGATCTTTATATTGGTAGTTCCACTACAAACAGTTTTAATTTTTCCAAAATATTATATTACAATGATAAATTGATTATTAATAATCAGGGCTCAGGACTTAATGTACTTAAAAACTAAAAAATATGCACTTACATATGCACGTAAAAATGTCGAAATATGCATTATTGATAAAATATGCAGTATAAATCTACACATCTTAATAATATGCGTTTACAGAAAAAAATACCAAAATATGCAAGTATATGCGACGAAAATTTTTTAAATTTGAAATCTAGATGTCACAAAACAAATTTGTATCGAAGCCAATTCTTTCATATATTTTCCGAACAAATATGCAAATGCATTAAGTACTGAGCCCTGTTAATAATTGATAGTTGGAATATATTATTTTATATACATATAAACGAAATTTGAGCACGTGCATGAAAGTTGGTGTTTGTGTGTTATTGTGTGTAGGATAAAAAACATATAACTATTGAATTTACAACAACAACAATAATATCAATATACCATATTATAATTTAGTTTTAACACACAATAGAAATTTAATCTTAAAATCCATTAATTATATATGTAAATTATCTTGTAAAAAAGGTTTCGTTGTATGGAGTTGACAAACAAACATCTAAATTTAAGAATATGATCTATATGCCCTATATATTATAAAAATGCAAACTCCTCTATTAAAAACTGAAATAACGCAACTGTAATAATATTAATATATTATTTTACCTGAAAATCCAACTACTTTCCCAATTTCTTCCCACATTTTATTTGTTATATCCGTTTTCTTGTAGTCTGGATGCTGACTTCATTCCATAAAGTTGGTCTTGATTGAGCTTCGGAAACTAATAGTTCTCGTTGCTCATTTGTAAACTGATTTTTTGAACACATGGTGCTTTTAAAATGAATAATTTTATGCGGTTATTAATAGTTGACAACGCTCATAATTCAAGACGTCTTGAAAAATAAACAACGCAACGCGCACAGCGCATCGCTAACGCTCATCGCTCAAGGTCAGTGTACACAGATCCGATAAAATTACCGTGTTTGATTTATTTTCGTCAACACTCGCCGCTCATCGCTCACCGCTCACCGCGTAACGCTCTTCGGCCTAATTACAATGTATAGTTTAACTGTGGTGTTTTTTTATTGTTTAATAAATACACTGAGATTCCAAAGGCGTATTTCAGAAAATGAGTTTGAAATAACATTTTTATTTGCACCGTAAGTTTAATGTTATTTGTATTATCATTATTATTTCATTTATCATAATATTTGGTGTCTAGTGTTATTGTACAACCATTACCTTAAGTTCGGCCTCCACCAAGAGATTTGGACGAGGTTTTCAGGATGATCGACCAGATAATGTAAGCTTAATATAATGATTAATATCATTCTTTTCTAATATTTAAAATAACAGCCCAGTTATCGTTATATTAAAAATGTTTAAGTGCGATCAGTGTGTATCTGTTTTCTCCCGGAAAGATATTTTATTAAGGCATTTAAAGTGCCACAATAACACTGAACAAATTAAGTGTTTTATTTGCAGCACTTTTTTCAGCAGAAAGGATGCTCTAAAACGACACATGAAAAGTGTTCACGGTGAGTAAATTTTTTCAGTATAATGTTTGTAATGTCATAAGCTATAATAATGCTGCTTCTGAGAAACTAGTCTAAAGAATAACCATACTATCTACATCAAAAACTACACAGGTTTTTTTAAAACAGAACTTTCACTAACAGAGCTAGTGGCGGCGTGGCCACCTCCATTAGTAATACTCTTGAAAGCGAAGACATCCCAATAGTGTCTGACCTTGAAGTAACAGCTACACTCGTAAAATTTGTGAAACACTTATGCATATGCAATATATATATTCCGGACAGTAAAATATTTACAAAACAGCTACTCACAGATATTATACGTCAACTCCCTAAGCCCTTCATACTCTTAGGTGACTTCAACAGCCACAACATAGCATGGGGTTGCTCGCACACCGATGATCGGGGGAAATCAGTAGAAGAATTTGTAGACGACCTTTCCATCACTGATTATAATTCGGCACCACTATTCAAATGGCAAGTGCTGACATCATACAGTAGCAATGACCACTGGCCAATAGGTATTCAGTACTTCGATCACTCTCCCGGTATTAATCATAGAACCTACTTGAATCTCAAAAACCCCAACTGGGGCCTCTACTCGCAACTAATCGAACATGACCTCAGTAATACTCCACTAGACATAAATCCATGAGATACCCAGGATAAAATTGACTCAATAGTCAAAAAATTCACGGAAACTATTTTAAATGCAGCATATAAGACAATCGGGCTTAAGACAAACCAAAATCCCAGGAAAAAATGTTCCATGGTGGAATAAAGACTGTCATGATGCAATTAATAACTATAAGAGAAGACTCAACCGATATAAAAAAATCAAAACTCTTGAAGACCAAATACTCCTAAAAAATGCTAAGGCCATAGCCCGTTACACTACTAAAAACAGCAAAACCCTCTCATGGCAAAATTTGACTTCTTCCATAAGCCAGAACACATCTCCTTAAATAATATGGAACAAAATAAACTCTATCAAAGGAAACAAATTCAAAACCATTCCTGATACTCTGCACTACAATCAAGAAAAAATAGTCTCCTCTCCCAACGCCTCAGAATCCTTTGCTCATTTCTTTCAAAAAAAACAACAGTGATGAGAACATGTGATAGTCCAGAATTTATCACACACAAATCTTCCAACAACATAGTACCTGAAATAGTATATACTCAAACCAATGCTCAATATAATTTAGATCTGGACATGTCTGAACTGACCTCGACACTTCGATCTTGCAACAGCAAGAGTCCTGGGCCAGCACAACATACCCTACTCATTCATCAAAATCTACCAGAAAAAGGAATCCAAACACTTCTCCTCATATGGACACAAGATTTCTTCCCCTCTCAATGGCGAAATGCTAACGTAATCCCCATTCCCAAACCAGACAAATCCAAATTTGAAATCGAGAACTATAGACCAATATCGTTAATCAGCACTTTGAGCAAGCTCCTCGAAAAAATTACAAACAAACGTCTAATTTGGATGTTAGAATCCAAGTCTCTCTTTAACAAAGAGCAATGTGGTTTCAGACGCAACCACTCAACACTAGATGCGTTATCCTCAATACATACCGACATCTGCTCCGCATATAGAAACAAACAGCACCTCTTTGCAATTGCTCTAGACATCAAAAAAGCATACGACGGTGTGGAAAAACAGAGTCTTAACAATTCTTCACAACTGGGAACTGAATGGTAATCTCCTGAGATTTATAAAAATATTCTTGCCAACCGTAAGTTCTGCGTCAAAGTCAATAACCACCTCTCATCATACCAGGATATTGTCAACGGACTTCCTCAAGGATCTGCTCTCAGCGTTACTCTCTTTCTTGTCGCCATTAATGACATCTGCGAAAAAATCTCTATGCCGGTAAAATACATTCTCTTCGCGGACGATTGCCATATCTACTGCAGCGGATCGCAAATTGAGACTACCACCCACTTTCTTCAACTTTCCCTGAATGTCCTATCCAGGTGGTCGTCGGAGTCTGGGTTTACGTTTTCTCCCTCAAAAACGCAATGTATCATATTCAACAAAAAGAAAAAAAATCATTTTCCGCCAATCACTTTCATGAACTCTCCTTTGACCTTTTCCAATAATATCCCTATCCTGGGTCTCATGTTCGACGACAAACTTAGCTGGCGCCACCACTTGAAAAAACTCAAAGGCGAATGTTTACCAAGAATGAAAATCATTAAAATACTTGGTAACAATAGTACATGGGGTAACAATATGGGGATCTGAGACAAAAAGCCTCTTCAGAATCTACAAATCTCTCATTCTCTCGATAATCGATTATGGTGCTATAATTTACAATTCGGCAAAAAATAATGTACTCAACACCATTAACCCTATACATAACCAAAGTATACGTTTGGCTACTGGAGCCTTTAGAACCAGCCTGGTAGACAGCATCTTATGCAACGCTGGTGAACTCCCCCTTGAACTAAGACGCCATAGCTTTATACTCAAATACATATTAAGAATTAAGAACTTGCCTAATCATATATCCAACATGATCCTTAGGGTGGTCTTTCACTATAGATGAAAAAAAAAAAATCAAAAATGTTTTCATCTCACCCCCCTAAACAGTGTACATACATACAAAAATTAACTACATGAAATATTGAATCAATCGAACAAAGCTAACCCGTGCCTATTTGAACTTAAAGTTTGAACTTTTACAATTTTTCAAAATTTTTCAAATTGTTGTACTTATATCATAAACCGTTGATCAAATTGAAATTTATTATAGATACTAAATTAATTAAAACTACATTTACGAAAATATTTGTTCTATAATTTTTTTAATATCTTCAATTTTTGGTGAAATATATTGTACCTTAGTATAAAAACTGTGTTTTTTTACTTTTCCATGAATATATTCAAAACTAAAAATGTTAACATATTATATCTAAAATAAAATGTTGTACGAGTATATAAAAAATTGTATAATGAGACTTAAACTGATAAAATTTTTTTAATAATTAATAATATTTAATAACATAATATTATTGTAGTGTCGATTTGTTACTGTCAGGATACTTAATTTTATATTTTTTTACAATTTGTAGTAGATACTGTTTTTGTTCTTCATCTTTAGTTAAAATGCTGTTATATTCTTCAATTAGCTTCACTCCTCTTTCTTTCGTATCATTAACAACATTAATATGGGCTACAGTATTTGTTCCATCATTATACGCAGTGTTGTTAATCCATTCATCTGGTTCATCATTTAAAAAAATGTGTGTCAACACCGAAACGTTCAAAAAATATTTTTGTATTTTTCGTTACAAAATGACTCAAATCTTTTGTAACTACAGATGAAACTTCATGATGTTTAATTGATATTTTTTTCACTATTTCATCTGAGCCATCGTTTGAAGTTAAAGCTTTAACCATCTTTTTTTTTTAAATCGGCAGATACATTTTTATCAAAAAATGAAAAACCTATTGCTTCATCAGACAAATACCATAAATGTCCACAGAATTTTTTTAGAATTATTTTTGAAACATCAGAGTCATAATAGTTATATACATCTTTAATAAAATTAAAATCTTGGTATGGTACTATTGCAGCATTTGGATCCTCAAACCACGCTTTTACGTAAAGACGAATCAAAAATATACATATGTCCCTTAGCCCGATTTCCTCTTTTATATTTAAATGAAACTAATCTCTAAATAAATATATTTTTAATGAGTATAACGCTTTTGCCATCCACCTAGCGTGATGAATAGCACCAGATTTTTTTATAGTGATTTCATCAGATGGACATCCTCCGAGAAAAATTAATATTAATTCTATTAACTCTAGTCATCTCTGTAATGATTTTTTGTAGTTGTTGCGTACAAAATTCTATTATATCGTTACTTACGTCCATAATTTTTAATTGTATATCATTGTTTGCGGTACCAATTGTTATTTTTTTTAGTCTATTTTTTCCCAAGCTTGCTGGAATCGTTTAAACAGCATAATATCTGGACCCAAAAAGCTGGTCATCTTCAATTCAAATATTGATCGTAGTATAAGTTCATAAATATGATGATGACATGGCAAATAAAGACGGCTTTTATTTAGTAACTGTTCCAAAATAATACAAACACCATTTATTCTGCCTGTATTAGAAGCCGTAGTGTCACAGCACAGTGCATTCACGCGTTTAGATAAGTCCCAATTGTTTAATAATTCGTACACAGCATTTGCCATATATTGACCAGTACCGGAATCTAATTTTAGAACTCCGATTAATTGTTCCGAGACTTGCAATGTTACTATAACTGGAAGTCGATCATGTTGAATAAATTTACTTGTAGGCAAAAGTTTACCATCCCAATGAACTACAATGGCTTTAGAATTTGTTTGGAAATCTTCTTTTAATTTAACTGCAATATTTTTTCCTGTTTGTAGTCGATGTTGCCTTATAGATTTTCGGTTAATAATTAGATTACAAGTATCGTGTCCTAATGCTTCAGCAGTTGCCATGAGAATGTGAACTGCATCACGATCACTAACTTTGCAACGATCCAAAATCACGACGAGTCTATCATTTATAAAATCAATCTTACCTCGTTTAACCGAGATCATCGTACTTGTGGAAGGTATTTCAGTATCAGATTCTGAAGTATAGTCAACCTTCTTCTTCAGAAGAATATGAAACCAGTTTTATTTTGGTATCTAAAAAAAAAAATTATATAAACTATGTAGTTAATTTAAAAATTTGTTTTACAAGAATATATATATATTATAAATATATTATTTGTATATTGTGTTGTACGAATATTCATTATGCACTATACCTAATTTTTCTGCTACTATTTTTGAACGTTTAGATGCTTCATTTAATGATTTTAATCGATCAGCCTTTCGCTTTTCAGCTTTAACTAATTTAGTATCAACGCCCATCATATAGCCTTTTCGGCCTTTTTCTCTTTGGAGAAGTAAAAAATCTCGATCTTCCTGGATACCTATAATAAGAAATATTTTTTTAAATATTTTTAAATAAAATATGAATGCCATAGTAAAAATGATTACCTAACATATTTAATGCGTTCGCATGAGCAATGTCAAATAAATCGTCCGATTTTGAGGTGAACACGACTTCTTTTTTAATTTGACATTCGGTTCTATTTGTAGAATTTTTTTGAACTGTTCTCCATTCATGATATAATTTTTCCAGCTTAGATATACAATGCTGAATGTCTTGTACGGGAATTCTTGCTTTTTCCCAAAATATTACTATTTCACGTACAGCGAGACGAGCACTTTCACGTATATTTAATTTAACAACTCGTAAGTTGTAGAAAAAACTAATAAAGCCTGCTTAATGGACGGCAATTTACCACCAGTAATTTGACTGCATTCATTACTCAATAAATAAACATTATTTCTTATTTTCGAACACATAATATTATAAAATCACGACAATATTTTTAGAGAAAAACAATTGAATACAAACACTATTAAAAACGAGTGACGTCTGATGGCTGTTCCTAAACTAATCTCTAGACTAGAGAATTTAGGTTGTTTAATTTACGTCAACTATGAGCATTACGATAAGGAGCCGATACAAATAATATCAGTGAATTATATGGGTATTCAATGCAGTCATTACTCTGATTTATAAAAACAACTTTTGGAGTTATCGATAAGTAAACAATACAAATTGTAATAATTTACATTATAATATTGAAAAATATCGAAAAGACCGATTTTTAAACACTAACATTAATATATCTCACCAACAGTTGAAGGTATTAAAAAAAATATAAAACAAATATTTTCGTAAATGTAGTTTTAATTAATTTAGTATCTATAATAAATTTAAATTTGATCAACGGTTAATGATATAAGTACAAACATTTGAAACATTTTGAAAAATTGTAAAAGTTCAAACTTTAAGTTCAAATAGGCACGGGTTAACTTTGTTCGAATGATTCAATATTTCGTGTAGTTAATTTTTGTATGTATGTACACTGTTTAGGGGGGTGAGATGAAAACATTTTTGAACTTAAAATTTAAGGACCAGGTAATGATCCTTCACAATCCCCTTGCTACTAGTCCTACCAACAACAGGAATACAATTTTTGAACATTTCACAACGATCAGTACAAATATTGGCCTCCAAACACAATCGATGAGCAAAATACAACTTTCATCGCCACCATGGATGTGGTTTCCTCATATCAATACACAACTTACCAATCACTGTAAGCATTCCACCGACAGCACTATCATCCGTAATCTCTTCTCAGAAATAATATCTCAACAATACCCCAGTAGTACACCTATATACACTGACGCCTCCAAAAATCCCAACGGTGTGGGTTTTGCGGCAGTTCTAGGACATGAACATTACAAATTTGCTCTCCCTCCCAGCACCAGCATCTACACAGCGGTAACCTATACCATTTTCGAAGCTCTGAAAATCGCCTCCTCCTCCATTCCAGACTCTTTCGTTATCATCAGTGACTCTTTAAGTGTTTTAAAATCAATCTTAATCCAGCACATCTAGGAACTAATAACAACATCAAATAAAACATTCACTTTCATGTGGGTCCCGTCCCACGTCGGCATTTCTGGCAACGAAACAGCAGACAAAATTGCAAACGAAGCTTCACTTCACCAGAATACTCCAAAACTAAACCTAACCACATCCTCAGTCACTCAACATCATTAACCTCAAAATATTAGAGACATGACAGAAAAACTGGTCCAACGTTCCACTATCAAATAAGTTAAGGATCATCAAGCCTCTCATAAAAAAATTGAATTTTTCCGGTAGCCTAAAAAAAAGAGACGAAGTCATCATTACCCGAGCCAGAATAGGCCATACACACCTCACCCTCTCATTCCTCATCACCAAAGAACCTGCTCCAATATGCACTACACGTAACGTGATTCTATCGATCGAACACATTGTAATAAGATGCCCAAAATACTCCCAACCTCGGAAAATCTTCAAGAACTCATCATCCCTTCGACTCGCCCTCAGTGAAGAAAACACCGAAGCAATCTACACATTTTTTTCACTATATCCATCCTGACCATAAATTGTAAATATCTGTATTTATTATATTATCTTGTTCATTTTTTTGTAACCATAGGCTATTAACCTGTTGTTGTTGAAGCCTTTATCTCAAATAAAAAAAAAAAAAAATGCCTTGGAAGTGTATGAGTAAAATAGATAAAATTGTATATATTGTTTGTGGAATTACAAATATTTCAAACCCAATAATAGGAAATGATGGATTTTTAATATTTTTGTTGTTTAAAAAATAACTAATTTATATACCATAAAGTTGTGATACCATATTGTAAAGCATATATTTTATTAAAATATCATAAAATACATTAAAAAAATAACTTATTGATATAATATAATGTGAATATAATTATTTAAATAATTTTGTTTTGACATTATATTTTATCTTGGTTCTCTAATAAAAATAGGTAATTCATGTCTAAAATATATGAAATTCAGTGAAGAATAAAATTCTTTAGAAAATTCTAAATCTAATATAACTTTTATTAATAAAACAGAATTAGTCATTTTTTCATATATAACTAAGTAACATTGTTTAATATTACAAAGTTGAAAGTAATAAGCCTAATTGAATTTGTCCATAATAAAATGTTTTTTTTTAAGGCTGGGTACACCTATTATGCTATTAATCACCATATATTTTAAACTCCTTAATAGTTCTAACCCACACAATGTTTTCCCCATTGATTTCAATTAAGAGGCTGCTAGCGCCCTATTTGTTTTCTCTCTCTGACTCACACGCAACATAGATAAAACGCATTTTCGCAAAATCATTTTTTCTATATGTTTAAGTACTCTTAGAGTAAAGTCACCCATTACAAAAAAGATAGAGAATAATATTTTTGAAGGAATGACATATCGATTTGTCTAAATATTGTCTCAAAACAATTTAAAGATAATTAAAATTTACATTTTTTCATTTATTTTGAAATTCGAATACAAAGTCAAATAATAATAAAATATAAAATCGATATGTCATTCGCGCGGAATGCCGGAATCCTTTTAGATTAAGGTATTTTGTTACTTTACCGTATACCATTTTTTTTGCAATCTTTTTTTTAGACTTATGTAGTTAACTATACTGAGAACGATGGTGAAGTCAGAATTTGGCGGTCAGACTTAGTTTCGAAGTTATAGTTTAATGAAGTTTGCTATTTTACGATTTTTGCACGTTTGCGCGTCACTAGTTTACTGCACCTATTAGGTACGAATATTAATTTTTTTTCGCTTTTACCTGAAAACT
>NC_042493.1:46030472-46033024 GCF_005508785.2 Acyrthosiphon pisum
TACGTCACGGCGAATGTTCATTAACGCTAACCCGTTCAGTAGATTTTCGGTTATAGTGTTCCTAAGATATGTTTTCAACCGCCTAAGTGTCGAAAATGATCTTTCACTAGTAGCAGTAGTGACTGGTAAAGAAGCTAAAATAATTAAAAGTTTGCATATTGAAGGGTGTATGGTTTCATTACATCCAACTAAAGCAGTTATAACATTTTTTATAGGTTTTATTTTTATCTTTTCTTTCCATAATGCAAATTCTCCCAAAGCCGAAAAGTCATCAGCTTCAATGTCAACTGTGATGTTTTCAAAAGTTCTTTGAAACATTCATCGCTATTTTCTGTATCTTTTATCAAACAAAGAAAATTAGTTAGAATTGATTTGTGGGCTAAAAATTTTTCGTTTAATTGTTGGTTAAAACTATTCAAAAAAGGAATTTATAAAGAAACTCTACAGTATGACTCAGCCGAATCAGTTATCACGTTTGTTCTATGATCTTGTTTATTTGCTAACCTAGGGACTTTTATATTGATATCATAATTTTCAGATTTTTTTAATATTTCATTATATATTTTTTTAAATTGTTCTTCTGCTTCAGCTCTTCGTTGTGTAGTTACTTTTATTACATTTTCTGCAAGTCACAGAAGCAATAGAACTTGCTTCTGTGAAATCTAAATGTTCATCTTGTAATTTTTTACTTAATAGTAAACTTATTGAAAAAAAATTGGCAAGAATAAAAATACAAAGAAGAAACTCTCCTTGTTTAATTGAACAGAGCAAATAACTGGCTTGAGATGATGTATCCCTGTCATTCCATGAAGAAATGTTTTCTAATGCTTCTAAAATAGCATCGACTAGTTCCAAAAATACTAACACTGCTTCGTGCCGTTCAACCCATCTAGTTGGGCATAATTGTTTGAGAATTTTCTTTCTCACATCTGGAATACATTTATCAATAGCCTTTTCTACAACATCTTGTTTTTTAGGAGTTCTCAAAAATACACAAACAGCTTGTAAGGTTCCAGTAGCGTCACGTATTGGTTTTAAATTGCAAGCGTCTGATATACATAAATTTAGTGAATGTGAACTACAGTGTAAATACAATGCTAGTGGGTATGATTCTTTCAATATTGCTTGCATTCCGTTAAATTTTCCTTGCATTGCAGATGCCCCATCATAACCTTGACCATGTAGAAAATCTAAATTAATGCCTATACTTTGTAGAGTATCCAAGAATACTTTAGCTAAGCCTTTGCCACTTACATCTACCACTGGAACAAATTTCAGAAGGTCTTCCCTTAAAGTTTTTGTTTCTTTATCAAAGTAGCGTACACACAAACTAAATTGTTCAACGCCGGAAATATCACAAGTCTCGTCAGCCAGAACTGTGTAACATTTAGATTGATTAATTTTACATACTAACTTATTAATAATAATATGGTTAATTGTATCAATTATTTCATTTTGTAATTCTGGACTTGTATACATGGCGTTCTTTTTACAATTTTGTAAATGATTTTTAAGTATTAAGCCACTTCCACTTAAACGGTATCTCAAAAATACTCTGAAATTTCCATCGTTTTCTGTAGAATATAGTTTATCAAGTTGAAAGTGACCACTATCTTTGTGACCTCGTAATGCCAATCCTTGACGCCCACACAATATAATAGTCTCAATAATTGGACGTAATATTTGCCTATTTTGTTCAATTTCAAGTTTAAGGTTGTTGTCTAATTGAACGGCAATATTATTTTGTTTTTTATTGAACACTGATAAAAATCCATCAACTTTTGAAATAGCAGTTAAATTATATTTATTTTTTTGATGTTCATTAAATTTATCAATCGCATGGGTCCAATCGTCAAATTTAGTTATTATAAACTTCCCAAGTTTTTGAGAACAAACTTCTTCAGGACTAAATAAAATGCAATATTTACAGTATACACCATTTTGAGATTTTGAATATGCCAACCACTTCCATAAATCAAGCCATTTATACTGATATTTTAGATTTCTTTTTCCAGTTGCAATAAACTGGTAGGATGGTTCTGGATACCAAGTGCTCGTTAAAATTTGATATATTTGTTCTGATTCAATCTGCACAAATCATAATTATATTTTAATAAAATGAAGTTTATTGCTTAATAGGTTACCCTATCTAAATAATATATGGAAACTCGCATACACATGAATTATTTTTATTTTCTTCTATCATATATTTATTTAAATTATTTTCTTATCAAATAAAAACTGTTAATTGTAAATAATATTGTTCTAACCTGCTTAGTGGTAGAACGATTAAATAATCCAATTTCAAACTTGTTCAAACAAATATTCTCAGTGTTATTTACAATTTCAACTTTATCTTTTACATCTACATTTCTTGAATTTGTGTTATCTGATGAAAAGTCTAGCTCTTGCACATGCTCTAAAGCTGGTGTTACAGTAAGCGTCTAATATAATTTAAAAGGCAAAAGGTAAAAAGCAATAGTTTATTGATAATAGTTAATAACTTTATTAAAAAATAAAACATTTGCTTTCTTTTCATGTCATTTGTGTAT
>NC_042493.1:46033445-46035570 GCF_005508785.2 Acyrthosiphon pisum
TAACAACTTTCTAGAACCGGAAGACTAGTAAAATACAGGGTTGTAGATAAATCTACAACTGTGGTAAAATAATTCAATAATTTAATGATAATTAATATTATCACCAGTGCGGTTAATAACGCTAATTCCATAATGTTCTGCGATAATAGGTATTAGGTAGGGGATAGCCGTTTTCGACCAAAAACGTACCCTTCCCTTTTCGGCCGATTCGCTTTTCGACCAAAACAAAAAGTTTTGTAATATGATAATATGTAAAAACATACCAAATTGTTTGCCACTCTGCAGTTTTCAGTTTTACACTCACCCCGTTAGTCTTTCTTCACTCAATGATATTGAAGTGCTCAGTTACAATGACAAGAAGAACTGACATCTCGGGGTAATCAAAAGTACGTTTACGCTTTCTCTTTAAATTGTACATTTTTTAAAATATTAATAATAGAAAAATCAAAACTTTACCACCGCAACACATAGCACGGTAGTCGGTGCAAAATGAAGATCAAAATTTTGAAATGCGCCAAACGATTAACGAACCATATCATGTTATCGCCTTCTCATACGACATAGCTGACGATGGCTGTAGCGCACGGTAAATTATTTAGTCTCCCGCGGCAATACTTTAGTATGTTAAGAAAGTATAACAACAACGATTGATTCGGATGAAGAGTTTATTAAGACAAATATAAAATGTGTTCACATAAAAAGGCGTCAAAAGCCGATCATAGCACGAGGGTGGAAAGGTTAAACGGCGGATAACTACTGGCACAAGTTCGGGTTGATCCCCGACGTTGAGGTCGCGTCACGGTGCAGGAAAACAGTTGTACACGAAGCCGTGGTCAGTGACCAAGATGGAGGAGGGCGAGTTAGGAACACGTTTTCGGTGATGCAGGTGAGTGCTCAAAACGTGTTGCTAATAAGAGTCCGGGAAAAGAACTGTGTGGCGGACGGCGGACGCCGCCCGGCACTTCGTCGTCGCAACGGACGCCAAAGTACCGGATGGTGTGACCGGCGGTGGTAAAGTGTTGTGGTGAAGCCTCGGTTCGCCACATGGCTAGTAGTAAGGCTTCAGTAAATCTAAGTATGTGTACTTCATTAAGTGCGGATATTAATACAAAAACTCCTTATATTCAAAATCCATATACATTTGAAAATATTCTTGTTTTCGTATGACCAAGCACACATGATTAAGTTGAAACGGTTCACCTGATCGGGTGATCCGTGTCGTAAATAACAAACTCTTGAATTTGTTTATCGTAATCAATTCTTTCTATTTCTATTTAAATTATATTATATTTACAATAGGGATTGAGTAAAGCGTCGATTTGTGCCGACCAGACTTATATAAGTGAGTCGACACAATCGGGGGCGCTTGGGTTACGATCGGGCAATTGCCGGATCCTAATTACATATTTATGAATGGTATTGATATTTGGCTATACACAATAATTATCGGGCGGGGGAGTCGGCCGTCGTCGGTACAGGCTTAATTAAGTGGTACTCCGACGACGAACCAGACTCGGGTCGATCAGCTTAGTTAAGCGTCGAGGTTGAACGAGTGATGGCCCTGAAAAGGGCCGTTTATTAGAATAGCGCCGGAGTCCGTTGACTGCTCGGTAATATCCTAAGCTGGATCAGTTAGCGGCGATGACTGTAGTATGGGTCGTCTCCGTGGATCGGCGTCGTTTATATTGTCGGTTGCCGTCTGATCGATGATCGCGTTCGTGGCACCCGCGGATCACGTGGAATGATATCGACCCTGGTGTTCGGCGATCGTACGACGTTTGAGACCGTGGAACGGCGTATCGTACTGTCGTCGTGGAATTGCCGGTCGATGCAAGTACTCGCCGTGGAACGGTAGTGTTGTTGGTGTTCGGCGGTCGGTTGACGTTTGCAGCCGTGGAGCGGCGCGTCGTCGGTGCGTTGCCGGTCAGTACGGGTGCTCGCCGTGGGGCGATGGTGCTCCTGAGATTCGGCGGTTGTTTGACGTTTACAGCCGTGGAGCGGCGAATCGTCGTTGCGTCGCCGGTCGATACAAGTATTCGCCGTGGGGCGGTAGTAGCGCTGGTATCTGGCTGTCGACTGTGGGTCTGAGTTTGGTCCGGTCCTTCTGTTCGTCTTGTTCTGGTTA
>NC_042493.1:46036434-46038333 GCF_005508785.2 Acyrthosiphon pisum
TCCGAGCACCTTCGCCATGGAGTTGATCAGTGAGATTGGCCGATGGTGCTTGGATTTTCAGGTCCTTCCCTGGTTTTGGAATCATAATGACCGTGGCCATTTTCAGGGGGCGGGAAAGTATTGATATCTGAAACAGGTGTTCAGAATTTTTGTCAGAACCAGCAAGGTCTTATCCGTAAAGTGTCGGAGAGCCGTGTTGGGTATGCCATCTGGACCGGGTGCTTTGTTCCGTGGTAAGCGCTTGATAATGAGCTGTACTTCTCCTGGAGATACTGGTTGAATTCGGGACTTGGCTGCCGAGTGTAGAGTTTGAATTGAGCCAGTGACCAGCTCATTTGTGGATGGAGTTCCTTCAGGACAGGTGAATTGGGCTGCCAAGTTTTCAGCGAAGAGTTCTGCTTTGCCAGGGGAGTCGAAGACTGGGCCTTGTGGATTATTTAGTGGGCGATCAGGGGGTTTTCTGTTTATCAGAGATTTGTTAAGCTTATAGATTTTTGGGTCACGTGGTCTAAGGCTGGCAAGATAGGTGGTCCATTCGGATTGCCTATGTTGGTGCATTAGGTTTTTGACAATAGATGTCTGGTTGTTGAAATGGTGTTTAGCTTCAGGATTTCTTGTGTTTTGCCACATTCTTCTGAGCCTGCGTTTTTCGGCGATTTCTCTTCGGATGTTGGCTGGTAAGATGGTTTTGGTCAGTAGACTGTCGCAAACGGAGGTGTTCTTGGTCATGGTTGTTTTGACAAGAGTTGTGAAGTCGCTGACTGTTTGATCGAGTTCGGCGATTGAATTGATGACTGGATTTGGGCTGTTTATGGCACAGTGGAGGTCCACGGCGAATCTGGGCCAGTTTGTTAATTTTCTCGTCATCACTGGTGGGCTTGACGAAGGTTTGCCATGCAGGGTTAGGACAACCGGGCTGTGATCCGAGGATAGTTCGTCGGTAAAGTTGTCGATGTCGTATGTGAGATAGATTTTGTTTAAAATTGCAATATCCAGAACGTCAGGTAGTTGGTTTTGCTGGTCAGGGAAACGAGTCGGAGAGTCGGGCGCGACGATAATGTAGTCACGGTGATTCATGTGATTTTTGAGAGCTAGGCCGGCTGGGTTGGCCAATCTACTGTTCCACGCCGGGTGTTTGGAGTTTAGGTCTCCCGCGATGATGGTCGGAAGGTCGGTGTCCAGCAGGAGGTCGATGTCTGCCGTTTGGAGGGTTGTTTCAGGTTTTTTGTAAACAGCTGAAAGCCTCGTCTCATGTTGATTGATTTGAATGTGGACAGTGGTATTCTCGATAGAGTTTGTCAGGATGGTTGTTTCATAGTGGATGAGCCTGTTGAGCACTAGGATGGCTGTGCCTCCAGCACCCCTTTGACCGGGTAATGTTGCGCGGTCGTTTCGGTAGATGTGATAGTTTGGAAGTTTGAATGCAGTTTTCGGTTTGAGGTGGGTTTCATTGAGTAGGATGATGTGAATTTTGTGGTGTTGTATGAATTGGAGAAGTTCTAATTTTTTATTGCCTAGGCCTTGGCAATTCCAGTGAAGAATTTTGAGTTGTTCAGTCATTTTGGTTTATGAGCGAGACTATGGCTGATATGGCCAGAAGGATGGTATCTTTGAAGTTCGATGAAGTTGCAATTTGACTGATCGCGAGGTTCAGGATTTCTATTACGTCAGAGTTTGTTTTGTTTGTGTTCAGGGCAGGAGGAGATTGAACAGTCTTTGGTGGAGAACAGACTTTGGCATAAGTTGGCGGTGTGGGTTGGATGGATGACGATTGTGGTGTAGAGGCCGGTTGGAGTTCTAGAGGATGTTTTCTTTTCAGAGAGGCTGCTTTGGTGTAGGCAGGACACTTCCGGTAGTTAGCCGTGTGTTCACCGTTGCAGTTGCAGCATCTGGGTGGTT
>NC_042493.1:46038433-46039526 GCF_005508785.2 Acyrthosiphon pisum
GTTCCCAACGTTGGCAACACCGCTCGGCACCTCCGCGGCGTTTCGCGCCTTCGAAGTGTCGGGCGGCTGACACAGCCTAGTAGAGATGGGATTTATCGTTCACTTAGGTGAACTAGTTCATTCGTTCATCGTTCACTTAATTGAACTAGTTCATTGAACGATACGTCTAAACATATACTGTACGGACGAACTGAACGATACGTATTATATACCTGTCCTACGTATAGTTCATCGTTCATCATGCAATTGAACGAATACGTATAGTTCATCGTTCGTCGTTCACTTGCTTAATTAAACTAGTTCATTGAAAGAATACGTACATAACCCATACGAATAGCAATGGTGGGCATGTTAATGAAAATAATTAACTGTTGAAAGTTAAGTTAATTAAATTAAATTGCCTTCAGTTAAGTTAAAAGTTAACAAATAAAAAATATTTAACTAGATAAGTTTAAAGTTAAGATAGAAAATAGAATTAACTTATCTCAGTTAAAAAAAAGTTAATTTTTTTGAAGGTACAATATTTTTAAGTCATAAGCCACCATAGTATTTTAGGTAAAAGGACGGTAAAAATTAACTTTTTAACTTAACTTTAACTTTTTAACAAGTTAACGCCCACATTTGACAAATAGTACTCTCAGTACTTTTGTATTTATTTATATATTTTTTTAAGGTCTTTTGTAGTACCAAAATATATTTAAAAATATTTGAATTTAATTGTTATAGTCTCTATACCGTGTATACAAGCTTTAACCAAGCTCGGGTTAAGATAATTTTTGCCCCGGGGCCATATTATTTTAGGGACCTATATACAAATATACAATATACATAATAAACAGTAAATATACAATATACATTAAAACTAGCTTAAGACGCTCTTCAAGGAATCAGCTCTCTAGACTCTAGAGCGGGAAAGCGTCGTATGTGGGAATTGAAAAAAGGACCGTTGGGAAACAGCGTCTTAAGCAAGATTTACTGTATTTCAGATAATATATGTAGTTTCGTTTTGTGATGTAGACACCCACTAAGAAAGGATTTTTCGAAAATTCAACCACAACATGGGTTAAAAGGGATAGAAATGGAAAAATTGATC
>NC_042493.1:46039626-46045444 GCF_005508785.2 Acyrthosiphon pisum
GAAAATTATATTTTCTTGGTCAGTGAATTTGCTATAATTATTTAAATAGTTAGTATAAAAAACTGAACGCGGGTGAACCTGGTTATTCATTAACTGCAGTTTATTTATTATAATATTATAAAAAAACATACCAACTGTCTGGGGTCCACTATATTGTTCGATATCTCAGATATCTGTGGTTTTCTACGAAATTCTAAGTAGACACTATCTATAAATCCATAAATCCATTGTTAATAACATATAACAATGGTACCTGACGGATGACACCTGTGGACTTTGGCTAGTCCCTTATAATACCTATTTCGGCTCTATTGGTTAAAAACCAAGATTAGGGTAAAGGTTCATAGGGTGTTTTATTCTATATTCTTAATCAATATTATTACATTTTATTAAGTGGGGTAAAACATTTAATAATTAATTAGTATTGAAATAAAAAAATTATTTCACTGTTCAGTGTTCAGTCCTAATTCAGTATGTTTATCGGCTTCGTGCAGTGAAAAGCATATTATTGTTATTTATTTTTACTCATATATTTTATTAATAAATGTGTTATGTTTATTGATTTTGTGTTAATTGTAAAATATTTAATATTTGTTGTTTTACGGATTGAGATACAATTATTGTTTATTATTTAATATTTTAAATCGAATTCATCGAAGTCACCAAAGAAGACGCTGCAAATTGGTAAGTTAATTTAATATAAACTAATTATAAAAGTATACACACTGAAACATTTAATACTTAAGGGGATTTGATACCATGATTTTCTGTTTTTGTCTAACACACACGCGACATAGTATTTTACTATTTTTGACGTATTTTTTGCCAAACACCAATTTATCTAATGAAGCGATAGGAATTCTGAAAACAATTTTGAATTTGTCGTCAAGTGTACTTGAAATCGACTTGGGAAAAGTGGGACTGTGGGAAAATCGATTTCATGTAGACTTGACGACAGATTCAAATCTGTTTTCAGAAATCTTATCGCTTCAATAGATCAATTGGAATGTTTGACAAAAAACACGTCTAAAATACTATGTCGCGCGTGTGTTGGACAAAAACAAAAAATCACGGTATCGAATCCTCTTAATGAATGGGCGCATTTGCACAAACATAAACGTTTTTAAACGTAAACTATACCAATCTTCATTTAGTGTAAATTACTCTCAAAATAAAATAGAAGTGCTTACCTCCTAACTTAAAATATTTAACCATTAAAAGTTAACAAACTTATTCAATAAAAATGTCTTACCCCCATATGAAATAAAAAGCTTTATATACCAAAATCTTATTTGAACCTAATTATAATCAAGTTTCGGAACTTACCAAAGCAGTATGGCGCCACATCGCGTTAAGAGTAGTGAAGTGTGGAATCATTTCACTCAGAATGAATACCAAAAGGCAAAATGTGATTACTGTAGTTCCATCTTAAGTACATCTGGAGGATCAATGAATAATTTATGGCGACACTTGAAAACTGTGCATTCTACGATTCCATTAAACAGTTATCAGAGAAATCTTATAGTTGGTCAGTATTAAGATATAAGATTTTAATAATTTATAATAATTTATTTTTATTTGTATATAGAAAATATTGAAGAGCCAACTGAATCATCAATTAGTCAACCTAGTACATCCAATAATGGTGCAGCAGCTAGTATTGCTTCCAGACCACAAGGTTTATCTCGCCGTCCTCGAGAAGGACAGTCCTCAATATCAACTTACTTTAACCAAACAAGGCCATTGAATGTTAACAACCAAAAACGTATTGACCACCAACTAACAAAAATGATTGTTAAAGGGCAAGTATATAATATATATTTATTTAGTTTAGTTGTAAAATCAATAAAATTATGTTTACTTTTAGATACTATCCATTTGACATTGTGGAAGACGAAGAGTTCAAACATTTGTTAAAAATGTTGAACGGTGGTTATTTATTACCATCCAGAAAAAACATTTCCAACACCTTGATACCTAACCTCTACCACCAGACATACGAGCAGGTTAAAACTTTAATGACAGACTGTTTTGCTGTGTGCTTGACAACGGATGGTTGGACGTCAGTCAAAAATGAAAGTTTCATGGGCATAACTGCACATTTCATTAATGAAGATGCTTTGCTTCAGTCTGTTTGTCTAGGATGTGAGATGTTTGATGACAAGCATACAACGAATAACTTGTCTACATATTTGAAGAATACTGTTGAAGAGTGGAACATCCAATATAAAATTACAGCAGTTGTGAGCGATAATGCACCTAATATTGTAGGAGCTATAAAAAAATGTAATTTTCGGCATGTACCCTGTTTTGCTCATTGCATTAATTTAGTTGTACAAAGTGGGTTGAAAGAAATGAGCGAAGTCCAGAAAAAAGTGAAGTCAATCGTAGAATATTTTAAAAGAAGTTCACATGCTTTATCAAAACTTCAGTCAACACAAAAACAAATGGGCTTGACTCCATTAAAGTTGAAGCAAGATGTTGTCACACGGTGGAACAGTACACAAGATATGTTTCAGCGTATTATCCAAATGCTGTTATTTCAACAATGGCTTTACTCCAGTGTGATGTTGAACCACTCACTATATCGGAGTGGATGATTGTTGAAAATGCCACAGAGGTACTTAAAATATTTTCTGAAATTACAACAGAAATTAGCAGTGAAAAGTATGTTAGTATGTCAAAAGTTTTAATTTTTATAAGAGTAATGATTGGAACTATGGAGTCATTTGAGAAGAACATGGGCTTACCTGATATGACAAAAAAAATGGTCACTACTCTTTTAGAAAAATTAAATTCTAGATTCAGAGGCTATGAAGACAATGAAATAGTAACGCAAGCAGCTCTTCTGGACCCAAGATTTAAGAAGTTGGCTTTTGATGGATACCATGTCCGAAAATTAGAAATTGCCATGGATCAGCTGAAAGCAAAAGTCTGTCAAGTGACAATAACTGAAACAGAAAACCCCACGACAGTTTTAGGTACAAATAATAATTCTGTTGCTTCCACCTCCACATCATTGGTTTGGAAAATGTTTGATGATCAGTACTCACAAAATAATGTAAGAGTCAATCCAACAGCAGCAGGCATCATTGAGTTGGACAAATATATGAATGAACCACTCATAAATCGACATGAAGATCCGTTAAAATGGTGGACAGCCCACAAATTATTATATCCACGTTTATTTATAATAGTAAAAAAACGGTTGTGCATACTTGCTACCTCTGTGCCATGCGAAAGGCTTTTTAGCAAAGCAGGTTTAGTGATAACAGAGAGGAGAAATCGAATGCTAGCCTCAAAATCTTCCAAGGTATTATTTTTAAACCAAAATCTGTAGTAGAATGTATACAATTTTTTTAATATTTTAATTGCAATTAACTATTTACTAATTACTATACTCAAGTCAAGCTTATTACTATTTGTTTTATTTATATATGTTAATATTAATATTTTGTTATATTTTAATTGTTTTTATTTAATTATATTATCTATGAAGTATTACCTAATTTTTACCTATGTTAAACCCCATAAAGTTTTACCCATTTTTAATTTTTTTATTACACAGTTTTATCTATTTTTTGTTTTAATTATTAAATATTTTTTAATTTAAAATTGTTTGTTTTATACTTACAAGAATCCTATTTATTATTATAGAAAACCACTACTAAGTTACAAATTACAAAATATAAATACCTGTTGTAATAGGTAACTTATATTGAAAATGGTTAAGGTAATGTGTTAAAGTTCTGAAGTAAAATACTGACCTGGAATAATGGATTGTGACCTTTTAAATAGACAGAATTTGATTAGAAAATAGATTATTTAATTATATCTCCTACTAATAAATGTACTATGTAGTACCGGTATTTAATAAATAAAATATTATACTTAACTACTATAACAATATAACATTTTAATTTTTAACAACTAACAAGACGTGACGGTTGATAATATTATCTTAGTTCATGCCTCATGGTTTGATGAAATGAACGATAGTAAACGGAGTGAAAAATTATATTATATTTACCATTTTGTCGTTTCGGTAAAAAGTTTTTTCTCGAAATGAACGATTTCGTTCGTCATTTTGTCGTTTTACGTCGTCGTTCATTGGGTGAACGATGTCGTTCACCTTTTAGTGAACTAGGTCCAATCGTTCACTTGGGTGAATAGTTCAATTGAACTATACTCCGGCCCACGAGAGTAAAAACGCGTCCGTCACTGCGCATCGGCACGTTGCCGAATAGTGGGAATGGCATCATGGTGGGAGAAAACAGACGTCACGTATTACTATATGAATGCGCGGTTTACGTATGGACCCTCGTGGGCCGGAGTATAGTTCGTTCGCGAACGACCCATCTCTATAGCCTAGTCTTTTTTCTGCACGCTACGCGCTACAGTCTCTTTCGCGCTCTCCGTATCTATTTTGTCACGACAACACGCGCACGCGACAGCACGTCCGCCGCGACCACGGGTCTTGAGGTTGGACAGCGGGGGACACGATCGCTCCGTTACGTCGTCGACGAATACTTACGGGGGACACGAACTCGCACAAAAATCGCCTTAATTGTAATTGTTCGACAGCTGTTTAAAATAAACTTTATCCGAGTTAATCACACATCTCGTGTTACGTTTCTTACGTTGGGTCCCGACGAACATATCACATCCTTCCGTCGAGCGCCACAGTACCATTGGGCATTGATTAATAAATGAGTACCATTTTTACGCAGTTTAGTTACAGAATTGTCCACCAGGAATATACATATTATTAACATATTGACGAACATTGTTTATTTATTTTATTATTCTTTAGTTCCTCAAGTAGTTGACCACCAAGAAGCCGGCGTCCACAATTTTTTTTTATTATTCTACTGATCTTTACAATATATAACATTTTTTTTAAGACAAAAGAAAACTATACAATACATATAAGTAGGTATATAACTGAATACTATAATACTAAAATAATTAAATAGGTATACAATTAATTATCCAACACACCAATAATAATGAACAGTTTGATTTTTAATACAAATTTAATGTTTGTATAATTTTTCAAAATTTTCTCCAGGATTCTTAAATTCTGAGTTATCTCTTAGAGACTTTATATTTTTAATAAGACTAACAAGTACAATATTTGAATATGTAGTCTAAATTATTTATTTATTAATAATCAACGAATATAAGCCCTTTAAACGAAAAAAAAATATATTACATAATAATTGGTACAAATTAAACTAATAACAAATGGATAAATAAAAATATACCTAACTAGAATGACAAAAAAAAAAAATAATAACAAAAAGAAAATAAATCTATAAAAAGTTACATAACAGCTAATACAGGTATTCTAGTATAAACATGGATGTTATAAAGTTATTTATCTTGCAGTACTTACTATCTGTATGGAATAATAAAACACCACGGAAAGATAGGAACTTATCTGTAAAAGATGTTGTTTGCGGTTTACATTTTAAAGAAGATGATTTTTTAAAATATGAATATAAAATGCCTGATGGGTCAATTAAATACATTGAACGAATACGTCCGGCATTAAGAGAAAATGCTATTCCGACAATATTTTTAGGCTTACCAGAACGATTTTCAGATGTAGCCATGTACGGATAAAAAGACCGGCATATTAAGCTATTTTCCGGGGGGGGGGGGGGGGGGGAATAACGAAGAAACAAGTAAATTATTAAGTAACAAAGTAATGTATTTATTTGGCCAATGCAAATTGTTTTTTCCAGTCAAAGTGGTTGAGACTCGTGATACTAAGAGAGGAATAGAGAAATCCTTCCATCCTTTACTCTAGTTT
>NC_042493.1:46045494-46048134 GCF_005508785.2 Acyrthosiphon pisum
GGAAGACTCAGAAACAAGCACAATTGCGAAACCAACGTAAGGACAAAGACAAAATCTTCCCAAAGTACGAAATAGGGATGAAGGTACTTGTCAAAGAACACCGGCTATCCTCAGCTGAGGACCATGAAACTCATAAATTATTTCTATTATATCATGGACCGTATCAAATTGATGAGGTGCACCATAACAACACTGTAACCGTCCGAACTCAGGAGGGAACCCAACACACGTACAACCTTAAGAATATAAAGCTGTACCACGAACCAGGGATACCAGCTGGGGTACCAGTTGAGTTCTAATAATAAAAATAAATAAAAATAAAATAAAATTTTTACCAACAAAAAAAAAAAAATAATAAAAAAAAATGTATGTGCCTAACCATTTTATGTGCTGCCTGTGATATTAACCAAACAAATCATGTATTATGCAATTAATCCCTACATCCCTAGGAACAAGAAAATGGAGCTATTGGTACAAATTACTCTGGGAAAACTCTGCAGAATCGAACCATTGAATAAATTGGAACTTACCCATATCGACCGACACCTAAGTAGCGAGCAAAAGAAGAGAGTGGCCTGATTCTTCCGGGAAGAGGCAGCGAAGAGAACTAAGTACACTCTCGAACCCACCTGGACCATGCCAGAGTCCATCATAGCCATCAAGAACACGACTATCACTGAGGTCAAGCCTGAAAGTGTAGGAGAAGATTCGATAACCGCCTCACCCACCAGCACCATAGTAACTGACAGTGATGAGATAGAACCAGAAGATACCATCGAAATAGCTACATCCCCACTCCCTGAGAGTGACAGTGGATCCGAAGAGAGCAACCATGGAGATGAGAGCCCCGAGACAGAACTCCTCAAAGATACAGTACAAAACTTATGGGACAAAAATGAAGGAGCGTACAGCAATCTCAAAGAGAACATATTCACAGCAAGACAATACATGAAGGAGTTTGAGGGTCGGTCAAAGACCCAACTCAAGAAACAGTTATACAAAGAGAAAACCAAGCAAATCAAAGCATTGAAACGACTACACCGTAAATAAGCTAATGTCCTCACATGTCGTTTTCATTCTTACATAATGGCTCGTACCTCGCCATTACTGTAAGAATAAAAAAGGGGACTATGTAACGGGATAAAACGGAGTGCCCATTTATGTGGCGCACTCTCGTTGCCCGTTACGATATCTCTGCACCAAACGAGCTCCGCGCGCTATAATGTTCACGCAACCGGCAGAGCACCGGCAAACGCACAGCCACAACTGCATACCGCCAACCCAGATCGCGCTCCACACCGCTCGTGATTTCCGGACGCCCGCCGCCTTCCGGCAAATCACCCCTTACACTTAAACCCCTGAACATAAAACCAAAGTCCGATGTAATTCTAAATCTGTGAAGTCCGAGTCATCATCTCATGTGGAGAAAAGGGTTTTAAGTTTATCCGAACTAAGCCAAATAACGAAAACTGTTCTTCGTCGCATACTTATGATCCCACGGCCAGGACTAGCATAAGTATAGGCCGGATGGCCCAAAGCATCACCATCGTCCCCTTCGCTGAGTTCGGCGTGTAGGTAAGCCGGCTGGTACATAGTGACCAGTAGACACGGAAACCTCCGCCAAACGATCCACAGCGCCTTGCCTAGTCTGCGTAAGCCGGCCGGTACTCAGAGACCGGTAGACACGGAAACGCTACAGACTACCCCACCAACCAACGACGCTTTTCGTGTTGGCCACCCTGACCATTTTTTCGTTGTGAACGCCGCGCCGAGCCATCGCCGCCGCCGTCCAACCAGTCGTCATAGTGTTTTCGTTGCGAACGCCGAGCCATCGCCGCCGCCGTCCAACCAGTCGTAATAGTGTTTTGTTGCGAACGTCGAGCCATCGCCGCCGACGTCCACCTTTCGTGAGAGTGTCTATCGTTGTGAACGCCGAGCCCTTGCTGCCGCCGTCCGACCCACAATTCATATCCGATCAATCCTACACTGGACCACCAAACTACCAGACCAGATCAGTGAGTTCTATGTTCAGATTCCCACCCCTGTATGTAACCCCAATAAATATTTTTATTGTAAACTCTTCGGAGTATAACTAAATCTAATCTATACAAAAAAGAAAATATTGTTAAACAAAACATCTTAATTGTATTAAATTCAGATGATGAACAGATTGGTTCAAAATAAATAAACATACATTTTACCAACCAATTGTGTTTCATTACAAAAGTTATAATTATTTTATTCATTTAAAATATATTAATTTATAAACTTGATTTAATATATTAATAGACGTATTTAGTAAAAAATTAAGAATTTGGCAAGACATCGCAAATGTCATCAATAACAAATATAATTCGAATATATCATCAGAATCTCTCTGTGTTCGCGTTGCATTAAACAGAGACAAAATAACAGATAAACTTGGCTTGATAAAAGAAACAAGTCATAACGAGATCTCGAAAAATTATTTTGGTATGCTTACACAATCACTATAGTCTATATACCTACTCATATTATTATTATTTATAGATTGTAATGAAAATAATGGTAATGTATCATCATCAAGCATGGAAGAAAGTTGCGACGAAGATAATTCAAATTTGGTGTTTGAAATTACTTTATCCGTGGATGAGTGGAAAA
>NC_042493.1:46048234-46049296 GCF_005508785.2 Acyrthosiphon pisum
CTTTATTACGTATACGCTTAAAGTATATATCAACAGATTTAAATAAACCTCCATTAGAATTAATTGATATTGCACTTATATTGTAATCTTTAACCACAATGGCGGTCACCGATGCATGGAAAGCTATGACGCAGGTCCATAATAAAATAACTGCTTTTAAACAATTCCTGAAATACACACATATATTTATAAATGTACTTTATTACTTACTGAATAATAAATTAAAGGGTGGCATCTGTGAACCGTGGTAGATTCAATTGTTAATTAAAAATATATCATTGGACCTTGTCAATTTTATACTTGACTCAACATGAAAATTTCTGATTTGAAATTAAACTGACAGAATTTATTATGTCAAACTGATTGGTGAATGAGATAAAGGAAGTGAGCCTCCTATAAATATTATTAAGGTACTTACATCGTCTTCTTTAAAAATGTTGTTTCTGTGCCAATTTTCTACGACCTTTAAAATTACAATAGAACAACTTTTTCGAATAAACTTTCCGAAATAGTATGTCGTCTGATGTCTGAGATGAGAACAGCTATGTGTAGTCGTTACAAAAACTATATATGGCGTCCTATTTCTCGACGTACGCACACACACACACGCACGTTGAAAGAGAGTGGTATCATCATAACATGTAAGCGAGAGACTCGGGTTCGATTCCCGGTCCGCTGGCATGATTTTTGACGCATGACAAAATAAATAGGTATGTCAGCAATATTACCGGTTTAGAAACAAATTGCGCACCCACTCACCACCCAGCCTTGTACTGTGACGTAAGCATTTCTCCGGTTCTCATTGGTCCACCGCCGTCACTGCCGCAATTGCCGCCGCCGCCGAAGACTCCACCACAACTACACCGCTCAGCCAGTTGGAGAAATGCTTACGTCACAAATATGCGTATCACGAGTTGCTGACATACCTATTTATTTTGTCATGTTTTGACGTTATTTCCCCTGCAGAAGTTATAACATCTATCAGAAGTGGGATTGGTGACCAAAGACGCGGTCTTGTGAAGGACCTGGACTTGGTCCACCAGAGGTCGTGCAGAGACGATG
>NC_042493.1:46067971-46068897 GCF_005508785.2 Acyrthosiphon pisum
AACAGCCGTCCTTACCGCTCTCAACAGGGCATTAGCGCCCACGGTTCACACCCGAACCGGTCTCTACAACAGCCGTTTTCACCGCTTTCAATAGGGCACCAGCGCCCACGGTTCACACCTGAACCGATCAAACCAACAGCCGTTTTCACCGCTTTCAACAGGGCACCAGCGCCCACCAAAGCCGCCGTGGAAGCGACAGCAACAACAACAGCCGTTTTCACCACTATTCCGACAGGGCACCAGCGCCCAAGGTAAGCCGTCGCGAAAGCGACGGGTATCCACCTCCCACAGTTTATCTGTCGAGGGGCCGCGCCCTCTCATTGCCGCAGAATCCCATCCCTGACCAAACCAAACCCCCCTAAACCCACCCGTCACACCACGAGAAAATCGCTCTTTTCAGAGCTACAGTGTTAAAACCCTGAGTTTGTTACGGTCTTGCCATGGGCAAAACAGATAAAAAGCGGAAGGGCCCCGCGCATACACCCGGGAGTTCCAAGAAGGGACGTCCACGTGTCTCACCATCACAACCGTCCACCTTCCTAAAAGGTCCACAGAGGGATTCCCCCCCCTCTCCAACTCCGTCGACCGACTCATCAATAACAATGTCGTCAAACTGCTCCTCTTCCGACACCGAGTCAAACAAATCCGCCCAACACTCCGCCCCGACTACTAAACCTCCACCAGCCAAAACATCCGAACAACAAATCCCGACATCAGCCAAACCCAAGCAAATCAGGCCACCCCCCTTAATCTTAAACTCTGCGTCCTGACGAAAAATCGCACCAACCATCTACAAACTTCCGAACTTCACTCCATCGGCAATTACAGCCAAAACCACATCCAATGGACAAATAACTGTCCAAACTACCGACCCCACCCACTTCCGATAAATTCAGAAAGTCCTAGTTGACAGCAAACTGAATTCC
>NC_042493.1:46069894-46072099 GCF_005508785.2 Acyrthosiphon pisum
CGTTTTTCCCGGTTTTTCCGCACATTAGGTGGAATAGCGGCCCTTCAGAAAGGTTAAACGAAAAAATCGAATACACCATTGAAAAGCTTATACAATTTTGAAGTTTTTGTAAAAATTGCACCCTCCTGCCTTAAAAAATAATTGTTATTAAATAAAATTGAAGTTTATAAAATGTCAACAATTTAATGTTATAAAAGATTTGTGTTAATTTTTTTTACCCGAAAAATCAGGTTGGGACCTTATAGGATATGTTTTATAAATCCCAATTTTATGAGCTTTTCATCAATGTATTCAAATTAATTGTAGTACTTACGGTTCAGCAGATATAAACATTATTATGAATGAAACTTGTGTTTAATCAAAAAAACACGCAATATAATGGATATTATTACCCTTATTATTGATAATTCGATTATAGTCATAAGGACATTTTTTGTTGCATTTAAGGTGTAGAAAAACCTTAAGAAGTTTGACACATTTATCCTGCATGTATAGAAGTTATTCAGAATAATGTATGTTATATATTTTATTATAATTATATTTTTATTTTTTATTATTTTTATTGATTTTTTTTAGACTTACTAACCATTCGTAACCGAAAATTTGTAATTCGTAACCTAAGCCAAGTACCGGGAAAACCGTTTTTCCCAACCGGGTGCTGGCGTAACGTTACACCAGCACCCGCACATTGAAATATTCTACTTAGGAAGTTCAAAACCAAACTAGGTTTTAGTAACTGATTAGTAACCATTCGTAACCGAAAATTTGGAATTCGTAACCTAAACCAAGTACCGGGAAAACCGTTTTTCCCAACCGGGTGCTGACAGTGGCAGCGCGAACTATTTTCATGAATGGGACAGCAACATGTCCATTTGATCCAAGAACGCACCCAAGGGCGTAGCTAACGGGCTTTAGCCCCCCCCCCCCCAAATTGCTAGCCCAAAACATTTTGATAATTTTTTTAGGTTTATTGACAATTGACATTTTACTTTAAATTATTATAAAAAAAAAATTATCTACTATCGAAATTGAAACATTAGGTATAACATAATATTATATTATATTTATACTTGTCATTGCGGGCCCCGGGAGAGACCTCTGTTGTCTATTATTATCGTCGCGACGTCGTTAGTTGAAACTGTGTACTGTGTAGGTTACCGGAAACGTCTAGATTATACATTTTTATCGATACAATTTAGTTTATCGCAAACCGCAGGTATCTTTGCGTTAACAAATTCCACTTTCATTTTATTACTTATTTAGTAGATTAACTAGTATTGTCGACTGTCGTACAACTATTCTAGTCGAGATCGTTGGTTTTTCGCGAGCTTATTTATTTATTTATTAATTTTTAATTGTTAATTGTTTTTTGTTTATTCAAATAAGTGGATTTAAAATTTAAATATAATGAAACGTAATCATTCTGGATCATTATTAAATTATTTTAAAGTTGGGTCACACACCACACCTGCAGAAGTCCAAAAACAATCAGTTGCTATAGACAATTCATCGGTAATAAATAATGATGCTCAGTGGCGAAACGACCGTGGACTTTGAGAAGCGATTGCTTCTCGATTTTTCCAAGGGTAGGTGGGTGCCGTGGGTCGTGGGTGAAAATATGAAAGTGCATAACCATAACTAATTAATTAATAGTATTATTAAGCCCTAGAAGTATGTTATTTATTAAAAGCAATAGTAAACGAAACAATAGATGTAAACTACATCGGACGCATCTTTGATCATGTTACGTAGCGTTATAAAACGTTATTGTTTTGCCCGTCATGGTATTTACAAATAACCACCAAGTTGGGATTTTCCTGTGGGCTGTGTTTATTTTTGTCGTGTCGCCCACCCGCCCGTTGACATTCCTATGCTCGAGTGACTGGTGTGATAATGACGATATTGTTATAAATTTATCATTATTGAAAATTCAATAAAACGATAATAAGTAATAGCCTAATGCGGACATGCGGTTATTGCGATTTGCAGCTTAGTGTTTGACGTTTGTCGATGAGTTGATTAACTTATGCGTATGACGTATCTGTTTCGTATTTTATTGTGCACTGTAAATAGTCTGTAATAACTTAATTTTTACCTATTTGATATTACAAAATACAAATATTATAATATTGTGCTTCTAAATTATCACTATGAACTCTGAAATTTGTGAATGTGGGAAAAATCGTGACTAAATTGAATAACACA
>NC_042493.1:46072149-46084581 GCF_005508785.2 Acyrthosiphon pisum
GATAATTTGAGTTATTTTAATTTAAGATCGAAACCAACATGCAGTCAAAATGAAGCACTGAACTCTGAACTATGTCTGAAAACAATTTGAGTACATGTACATCTTCTGATTATACTAAAGATACAGCCGATACAGGTACTATTATTGTTAATAATATTATTTATTTTTATTTACCACATTTCACGTTGTACATGATTTTTACTATTTTAGTTGGAATGGATGAAGAGGTGTCCAATTCGTTATCAACCAGTTTGTCATTTAGTCAGAGTCCAATCCTTACTTTGAAGTCACCCATCAAATTAACAATAGGTAATAGTTTTAAATTTCACCATTTAGTAATTTTTCAAAAGTATTAACAGTTTTTTGTTCTTTTGTAATTAAATACATAAAAAAAATAATTATTTACTATAAAAACTAAGGAAGTATTATTTTTTAAGCGATTATTAAATAATTTTTTGTATTTGTAGATGAAAACCCAACATGCAGTCAAAATGATGCCCTAAACTCTGAACTATTATCTGAAAACAATTTGAGTACATGTACAACTTCTGATTATACTAAAGATACAGCCGATACAGGTACCTATTATTGTTAATAATATTATTTATTTTTATTTACCACATTTCACCTTGTACATGATTTTTACTATTTTAGTTGGAATGGATGAAGAGGTGTCCAATTCGTTATCAACCAGTTTGTCATTTAGTCAGAGTCCAATCCTTACTTTGAAGTCACCCATCAAATTAACAATAGGTAATAGTTTTAAATTTCACCATTTAGTAATTTTTCAAAAGTATTAACAGTTTTTTGTTCTTTTGTAATTAAATACATAAAAAAAATAATTATTTACTATAAAAACTAAGGAAGTATTATTTTTTAAGCGATTATTAAATATCTATAATTTATAGATACCTGTAATTTTTTGAAACAATTGAAATGACTGACAACCATTTTTTTTTCAATAACAATTTATTTAATTTAGGATTATTAGACAATGTAGAGGAAGAAGCTGATTTGATCTATACAAAACCAAATACCAAAGAAGATAACTCCATAACAGTATTAAAGTGCACTAATGAAGAAGGTATGAATGTATGATATAAATATATTTTTTATATTAACATTATTAAGTATATTGAATTACATATTAAATTAATTAATTAATGTTTTTACATTTTGTAATTTTTAATTTTAAATAGTAATAATTTATTTTATTCCAACTGACAAGAATTAACATTTTATAACATTACAATCATTACAATAAAATATAAGTTGGTGGCAGTGAATTAGACTGACAGTGATAAATCATAATTTCTTTTTAGAATACCAAGTTATGGATAGTGTGTTCCCAAATGATCCTGTTCATTGGCCAGAAACCATGTCAAATGAAATATTAACATACTTTGTGAATCTCGGACCTTGTCAGCCATTGTCTTCTGATCTAAAATACAACAAAGTCCCTACAAAAAACTATGGATCAGGAAATATTCGGTCATTCCATGAAAGTCATTATTTTCAATGTTTACCAGATGGCAACTTAACAAAACGCACCTTGCTATCATACTCGCCTTTACTTGATAGAGTATTTTGCATGTCTTGTAGATTATTTGGTTTGGTTAAGGCAAAAAAATCATTTTTATCTTCTAAAGGTACCTGTGATTATAGAAACATTGCTAAAACAATTCACCATCACGAGTGTTTACCCGAACATATTCAAAGTGAGATTAGCCGGGGCTTGTACTTCACCAGAACAAGAATTGATATCACACTTTTAAAATCAGCAAACCACCAAGTAGCTGAAAACCGAGAAATCTTAATGGTTATCATTGATGCTCTACTTTTTACTGCCAGACCGAATATTGCATTAAGAGGGCACGATGAAAGTAATACCTCAATGAACAAAGGGAACTTTTTAGAACTTTTGAAGTTATTATCAAAACATCATGGGCCCTTAAATTCTCATTTACAAAAAATAGAAGGTAAACACAACCGAGTTACATTTTTATCAAGTTTAAGTCAAAACAAACTGTTGAGCATATTATCAGAAATTGTGCGTTCTAAGATTTTATTTGATGTTAAAAAATCCGGTCTCTTTTCAGTCATCATAGACACTACTACAGACGTGTCTACGTTAGAGCAATTTACCTTTTTACTTAGATATGTAAATGATAAAGGTAAAATTGAAGAAAGATTAGTGGCATTGGTAACTTCACCAGATTCAACTGGAAAAGGAATGTATGAAGTATTTTGTAATATAACAGAAAAATATAATATTAATTGGAAAAGAGATTTGTTTGCACAAGCTTACGATGGAGCAGCTTCAATGCAAGGCCAATATTCAGGATTAAAAACTTTAATACAAAATGAAAACCCTAATGCTTTATATGTGTGGTGTTCTGCACATCTTTTAAACTTGGTAATAGTTGATACATGTGACTGTTGTACCAAAACAAAGGTTTTTTTTGGTGATATTAAAGCATTAGTTGAGTTTATGCGTGCACGAAAAAGAACTGCTACTTTTGTATTTTTTCAAAATAAATTATATCCAAATGAACGAGTGCGACGCTTAAAACGTTTTTCTACCACAAGGTGGACTTCACATGACCGAGTAATTACAGTAGTATATGAAAAATATGCTGCATTATTACAATCATTGAATGCTATTGCTTCTGCGGAAGATTCTGATCGCGAATCAAGTTCAACAGCCAAAAGTTTATCAATGAGATTATCTTCTTTTGAATTTATTATAGCCATGAATTTAGTTAAAACTATATTTGCAATTACTACTCCAGTTTCAAATTACCTTCAATCTAAATCAATTGATTTTATAGAAGCAATTAATCTTGTTGATGTTGCTAAGAATCGTTTAATTGATCTTAGAGATGATGATAAATGTCAAAATCTGATAAATGAAGCAAAAAGTTTTGCAAAAGACCAAAACTTAACAGAAAGGAACTTTAAAGAAGTCAGGTTGCGTAAAAAAAAAATTATGCCTGGAGAATTGTCTAGAGATGAAATTTCTTCTACTGCTCAAGATGTATTTAGAAGTGATGTGTATTTTAAAGTGTTGGATGTCATTATAAATTCTATTGAATCAAGGTTTAAAGACTCTAGAGAGATAATGAAGGACCTTTGTCTACTTTCACCTGAACGACTTCTGTCTTATAGTAAAAATAATAGTAAAAAATTGCCTGAAGATGCTTTTGACCAATTAGCAAAATGGATACATGGTATAAATTTACAAGATTTAAGAGTAGAGTATTTAGCTTTCAGTAGTAGTTTACATAAATTGGTCGTAGGACTTGAACCAAAACAACTACATGAGAATGTCAAGTGTATACAAAGTTCTGAAGATAGTGATTCTAGTATCACTAGTTATGAAGATGACAGACAAGTAGTTGAGAAAAAAGTTAGTGTAGAAAGAATTCTTCATATTTTGTCAAGTTACAACTTGATATCAGCTTTTCCCAATTTGTACAAAGCTTATAAGTCACTTGGTACAATACCTGCTTCTTCTGCTTCAGCTGAACGTAGCTTTTCAAAGGTAATACTAATTTATTAGTGTATAAATATAAATTATATAAATATAATTATAGTATAATATTATATTATATTATATTATATTATAATTACATAAATTCTGTATTGTACATACAATATGTGTACATTTATGTAGACATGCATTTTGTAATAGTATAAGTTAACAACAATTAACAAATACAATATTTTTAGAACTATAAACAATTTGTTTTAGGTAAAATTGATTAAAACTCGCCTACGTTCCACAACTGGACAAGACCGACTTGAAAGCTTATTGATTTTGAGCATGGAAAAGGATATTGAAATCAATTACAATGAAGCCATAAATACGTTTGCCATGACTTCAGATGTTTTAAAAAAACAGTTGATATTTAAATAATTAATTTCATATTTTTAAATTTGTTTTAAATTAATATAATACATTATATACATTATCTAGATTGCTGTAAAATATGTTAATTATAATAACATTATAAGAATAAAGGAATTGTCTCTCATCTCCTAGAATGCAATTATTTTATAATAATAGGTACATTTTATTATTGTTTTATTTTCTTTAGTTTCTTCAAAAACAAAAAAATGATATTACAATACCTACCTAATTATAATATGAACCTACTATTATACAGTATAATATACTATTTATTATATAAGTAACCTACCTAAATTTATTGGTAAAAATATATATTAATATATATGTTGGCAACACTACTGGGTGACAGTGGTGAGAGTACTAGTCGGAGAGTAGGGACAGTGTGTTGCGGTGCGTTAGCCGTGTGTTGTGCCGTGCCTACTGTGACATATTTTGTGTCGGTCTAGGACCCCCCCCGTAGGATTTTAAGTTATGTTGAATAAAGATTTAAGTGTTAAGTAATTCTGCGAGAACGTTTTATTTATTTTTGGTAATCCTGACAGATTCAGAAGTGGGATATACTAGGATTGTGCGATATCCTCAGTGAGCCCTAGTGTAAAAACCGTTACGGTCTGTGCGAACGCGTTATAGTCATCGTGAGTTGTTACTGCGTCGTCAATTGTGTTAATTGCGATATTGTTGTATGTTATTCAAATTCGTTTTTTTTGTGACTATCTTGTGTCTATTAAAAAAAATTTGGTATCTGTCGTGTGGTTTAAACTTAGGACGTCTAAACTCGTGGTTATGCCGACATAACCTTAAAAATAAATGAAAAGTGGTAATACCGTCGTATTACGTTTTGTCGTTCGGGAGAAATCGTATTTGGTCACCGGTGTTCGGTGGGACATCGTGGATTTGTGGATGATAAGAATTATCGTTAATTGTTTCGAGCGATAAGATGGCAGATAATAACGAAGAAAATAATGTTGATACGGCTTCGTTAGATATCAACGGACTCGTACGCGCTATGTTGGAACAAAATAGATTGCGCGAACAACAGATGGACGCAATCGTCAATAGGTTGCTTGACCAAAAACGGGATGACCCGCCCGTTGTACCAGCGGTGGTACCAAATCAGGAGCAGATCATACCGATGTTTACAGGCGAATCAGGAGACACGGATGTAGCTACCGAATGGGTTAATGCGTTAAAAACCGTTGCTCATTTAAATGGATGGCCTGATACCTACACTTTAGAAGCGGGACGATCACATCTGGGAGGCGCAGCAAGACATTGGTATTTGAGTCATATGGCAGAACTGGATACGATGAATAAATTTATCACATCTTTCGAAATGATGTTTACCAGTCAAGAGAGTATTACAGAAACATGGAAAAAAATGGATGAACGTGTTCAACAGCGCGGTGAAACGGTTTACGCATATTTTCATGATAAGGTACGGATGTGTCGACGTCTAAAACTAACTGCGGCTGAAACAAAAAAAATGGTGTGCATCGGACTCAAATCTCGTGAAATGTGTGCCGCTATATTAAGTAACAGTCACACAAGCGAAGTGGAACTATTGGCGGATATACGTATGTATACTGAAGTGCATTCTAATCGAAGTGAACGTTATCGATAGAACGGTATCTAAGATTATGGAACGTTATTATTTTGCTCGTATGCGTAGGTATGTTAGATATCATATAAAATGCTGTCCGGAGTGTATGCTCAGTAAGGTACCCAAAGGGCGTCAACAAGGTGAGCTTCATCCAATTCCACCAGGGAAGAGACCATTTGAAACTATTCATCTTGATCATATAGGACCGTTCATAAAATCTACTTCAGGTAATAACCATATTTTAGTATTAGTCGACAACCTAACCAAGTATGTGAAATTGTATGCAGTGCGTAGATGTGACACTGATTCAGTATTGAAATGTTTAAAAAGTTTTATATTGTTACATGGCCTACCAAAAAGGATTATTAGCGACAGAGGTACTGCATTCACCTCCAAACGATTTGAAACATACTGTGAGTCAGGTGGAATCAAACACACATTAATTTCAGTCAGACATCCACAGTCCAATGGGCAAGTCGAACGAGTGAATTCAACTTTGGTACCAGTACTACAGGCGAACATGACTAATGAGAGAAATTGGGACAAGAAATTACCCGAAGTTGAGAGTCAATTGAATAATTCACAGAATAAGACTATTGGAGATACACCATTTCGTATATTGTATGGTTACCATGCAAGTTTCAATGATGGGGTTTTAAGGCACATAACAACTGAAGAAGAATATGAAGATGTTAATAAACTGCAAGAGCAAGCACGAGTCAACATCGAAAGAGAACAAGTAAAGTGGAAAAATAGATATGATCAAAAACATACAAAACCTGTGAAGTATAAAGTGGGAGAAGTTGTGTTCCTACGACGTCCAGCTATGCATACAGGTGAACCTACAAAATTACAACCAAAGTTTCGAGGGCCTTTGATAATAAATAAAGTACTACCTAACGATGTGTACCAAGTGACTGATGTGACAGTGAGGGAGGGACGCCAGTATGTTACCACAGCTCATGCGTCTCATCTCAAGGTATATCGAATGGGGACCGACAGTGATAATGTACCAAATCATATCACTGATGAACAGGAAGAAGCAACTGATAGTGATGAAGTACAGTCAGAAGGAAAAGAAAGGACTAAAGAAAAGATAAAGATTGAAACAGTTCCAGACCAACTAGCACCAAGGGTGAAAAAGAAGCCATCATGGTTGAGGGACTATAAAGTATAAGACTACAATACCACTAGTATTTATGTTAAGAATTAATATTAAGTTTTGTTTAAATTATGAAGTAATTGAATTTGTTTTGTAAAATCCAGTAGGATTATTATTCTAATTTTTATTATTATTACTTGTTGTTATTCTGTTACATACAGTTTAAATTTTAACCCTCTTATTTTCAGTATTATATTCATACATTTAGTAAGAAAGAGAGAGAGTAAACCCTTTTTAAAATTGTATTTAAAAATTCATATACATAATCATACAGCGAGGACGCTGTAAAACCCAGGATGACCGAGTTGTTGGCAACACTACTGGGTGACAGTGGTGAGAGTACTAGTCGGAGAGTAGAGACAGTGTGTTGCGGTGCGTTGAGCCGTGTGTTGTGCCGTGCCTACTGTGTCATATTTTGTGTCGGTCTAGGACCCCCCCCGTAGGATTTTAAGTTATGTTGAATAAAGATTTAAGTGTTAAGTAATTCTGCGAGAACGTTTTATTTATTTTTGGTAATCCTGACATATATATATACATTAATTGAACAAAAAAAATATTTTAAATATATAATAGGTACCTATTATAGCCGGTAATTGGGTGGGTGGGTTGGTGTGTAAATTGTAAGTTTGCTTATGGGTTATTTTAGGTTCGTTTCGCCACTGATGATGCTACAGCTACATCAAATGAATGTAATGTTCAACTAAATGGCGGTAATAACATAATACCATTTTATGTGGGCGTCAAAATTTGTCTTTAAGATTGCATGAAGATTATGGAGTTTTTGATACAAAAATAGAGCCAAATAAAAATGAGGGGAATTTTCGTGCTATATTAAGGGCTAGAATAATAGAATCAGGTGATGAAAATTTAAGAAAGCATTTTGAAACTTGAGATAAAAATGCTACTTATATAAGTTGGAATATACAAAATCAAATTATTGAAGCGAGCGATGAAATAATTATTCAAAAATTAAATTTCTGTACATATTTCAAAATAAATACTACCTATTAATATTAAAATTATTTGAATTTAGCCCACCCCCCCCCCCCCCCCAAAAAAAAAAATCCTTGGTGCGCCCTTGATTTGATCTATACCTACCCACCTACCACTAATTTTTAATAAAATAATATATTTAAACTCACCTTTAGGCACAACAAGAATTTTATATTTTGGTGGGTCAACCCACCAGTCCACCTACCACAATTATAGATGGGACACTTGACCCAAAAACTCTGCATCACGCCGCCACTGGGTGCTGATATATTATAATCCTTAATATACTCTTTGAATATATTTTTATCAAGTATATACAAGCATATCCTTGATCAAAATATGTATTTTCGGTAGTTTTAAATTATATAAAAAATATATAAGATATTTTTTATTTTTTAGCTTTATATTTTTCATAATTTTAAATTAGTATAATTTTATATATATTTTTTATTTTTATATTTTAATCTTCTTACTGAATATAAAACAAAAATATTTAAATAAATGTTGTTAAGTATTATCATAGGAATACCTATTTAATTTATTATTGCATTTTATATAAAATTTATCTAATACATTATTTTTATTTTTTATTCAATAAAAAAATTGAATTAAAAAATAATAATTTAAAATAAATGAAAAGCTTAAAAAAAATTTTAATTATAAAAAGGAAAAATATTAATTAATTAATGTTCTTAAATATAACATATTAATATTTTATAATTATTTATTTTTAAGTCCTTAACTATTTATATTGATCTAAATACTATTTATTTATTTATGTGTTAAAAATTATAATAAATAAAGATAAAATCTTTATTTTGTTTCAAACCATGGAAATTAAATTCCTTTTCCAATAGTTTATGTGGTGGTGCCTTAACGTTACACACTTGATTAGTGCTGCTAAAGAATATTTTATTTTAATCAAACAAGTTATTTGTTTTAGTAAAATACAAGTTTATGTGTGTTGAAAATATACTTAGGTAATGTAGTTTTCTAATTATTTTTTTGATTTTCCTATTTACTTTATAACAATTTTCTTAAAAAGACATAATATATCCTATTCACTTCATTAAAAGTTCAGTTTTTGTACTAAAAATGTATCTACGAGGCATGTCCAGAAAGTAAGTGTACTGAGACTCTCATGATCCGAGATATTTTCTGAGATCTTTTTTGACTACAACGTCGTATAGCTTTACTTCTCTCCTTTAAAACAAGACCAAAACGAGTTCAGTACGTTGAAAACTGTGGACACAGGAATTTTTCTAGTGAACCATGTCAATCGAGTCTGCCGCCGGGTGAGAAATCCGCACCGTCATCCGAGAGTTTTTGGTACGCTATGAACTGGAAGATGATAATTTTCTAAGCTCAGTTGTTACTGGAGATGAAACTTGGGTTGCACACTATACACCTGAAACCAAGCAACTGTACGAACAGTGGCGTCACACCACTTTACCCTCAACCAAAAAGTTCAAAACCACCATTTCAGCCAAAAAAATCATGGCATCAGTGTTTTGGGACCACAAAGGCATCATTTTGATTGAATATTTACCTCAGGGGGAGACCATCAACGCAGCAAGATATTGTGAGACTCTAAAAAAATTGAGGAGAGCTATTCAAAATAAAAGGAGGGGTCTGTTAACGAGCGGAGTCTGCCTTCTGCAACGCCAGACCCCACACGGCCAATGTCACGAAGCAATTGTTGGACTCATTTGGATGGGATGTTTTGAACCACCCCCCGTATTCCCCCGACCTGGCGCCTTCAGATTACCATTTGTTCACTTCCCTGAAGAAGCACATGGGTGGAAAAAAATTTTCAGCTGTCGAGGAAGTGTAGGGGGCGGTCGACAAGTGGACAAAGGAGATGGCGGCAGAGTTTTACGAGGCAGGCATAAAAAAATTAATCTGCCGTCTCACAACCTGCATTGAATGAAATGGTGACTATGTAGAAAAATAGCACACAAATATATTAATGTAACCACGTTATTTTTTTTTTTTAATAAATTTTTTTGAAACCTACAAAAATTGAGTAAACTTACTTTCTGGACACGCCTCGTAATAAACAACAACATATTCTATTTTGTATTAAAAACAATATAATTCCTTGCTTTGCTTTAAATTAAAAATATATTTTTTAATATAGTTTTTGTTTTACTTTGATACCTACCTTAGTTGTTATTTTTACAAGATGTTATAGGATACAGTAACTAAAGTTATCCTATAGTAGTCTACTATAGGATAACTTTTGTTCTAAAATCAAGTATTAACCAAACCATATAAGAAATACCTTTATTTGTAGGTTGTCTATATGAAACAAAAAATCATAATAAATAGTGCTCTACACTGTACCACTGTTAAAATATAAAAAAACAATATAAAATAAAAAATAAAGTTTGTACCTTCTGATTAAGTAAAAAAAAATTAAGATAAAATAGTTTATTGTATTAAATTGTGAAAATTAGAATTTCAATATCTAGTTTTCTTGAAGGATTTATGTTTTGGATTTTCATTTTTGTGTCATCATATAATTCCCATTTCTTATTTGACCTATAGGAACATGCAGTATAGTGTCCAACTGCACATCGAAGACCACTTCTCTCACTGCCATGAAAATTGATAACACCTCTTAACTTATATATTTTTTCTTTTAATATTATATGTTTTTCAATTGACTGAAGATCTGATTTATATGATTTTGCAAAATTTTGATGTATCAAGTCTAGTGGAACACTTTCTATATCTGTCATGCTTGTTGAATTCTCTAAACCTAAAACATAACCATTGATAAAATTAATATAAGTTTTAAATTTTGTATTTGTACCTATAATATTAATATTACTTTTAGGAATTGAGTTTAGTTCAACTATAATATGCGATGTTGTTTCGATAACTGAATGCCTTTCATTTCCACAATATGGACATAACGCCTTGGTATTTTTAATATATTTCTCTACTTCAGTCTGAACACAAACTTTTCCGTTATAAACGTTAAGTGACAATTTAGCTGAATTGTGCTGTAAATGTGGAACAGGACAAAAATTATTTTGACATTTACTGTACGTTGTGAATGATGGCATTTCTTTTAAAAGCTTGTCAACCATTGATCCAACCGTGTCTGTAATATCTAAACATTTTAGACCGCAAACTAATGCTTCAGTTTTGTCACCGAAAAATTGTAGCAGCAATGATAATCGAGTGTGATAAATCTGTTTGGTGTTTTTTTGAATAATTAATTGTAAAGCAAGTTTGGCAGTCAAATTTGAAGGCTCTATTTTTTCTAAATAATTTCTGAAACTTATGCTATCCGCAGCTGATGAAGCTAAAACGGAAATTAGTGAATCGAATGTGCATGTATTGTTTAAAATCATCTTTCCAGATCCAGGAACTGAAATTGGCCTATTTGTCAGATTATTTCCATTTTTCAATAAACATATCAAAGTTGAAGATCTTGTTTTATTCAAATCAACTAGATCAAAACCTGGTTGATGAACTAAATAAGAACGAGCAGAACGTGTTATTTTTGATTTAATATTTTGGTTTTTACCTTTTCTGTTCCAATTCTCAAATGCTTCATTTCCTGCTACTTCAGACGCTGTTTTATCACAATTAAGACATATTCTTTCTTCCCCGCATCCTTCCTTTGTACCAGGTGCTGCAATTGAACATCCAAATAAGTGAATTGGTTTTTTGCAACTTCTACATTTACGCAGCCCACTAGGAAGATCTCCATTTGTACAAGGAACACATAGAAATGATTTCATAGTTGTTTCATTTAGGTGTTTAGATAATGTATTATGTGTTTTTCCTTGATTAATTTTTCTCAAATCATTTTGTTGGTCTTTTTCATTCAATGTAGTTACCATGAATTCATTTTCATTAATTATTAAAAATCCATACCTACTGTTTTCAATATTCATCGTTTATTTCTTTCTCCTGTCTACATTCATTGTTTCTATCATCATTTTTATCATATTCTTCAGCGTTTAAATCTTGACAATTCTTCATATCTTCATTTTCACTTACGGTTTCTTTTTTCTGTATAGTATATTTATTTGATTCATAATCACTATGATGTTCTTCGACTTTGGTTCTTAAGTCATCATAATTGATGTTTTCTTCATCCTCATATTCAGTTTCTTCTTCATGTGCATATTGATTTGTGTCATCATCTCGAAGGTATTCATAATCAGATTCTAAGTTATCATAATCACTTGTGACTGCTCGATCATATTCATCGTTATGTTCTCGAGAGTCATGTGGCCGCCTCGAACATTTCACGGTCGCCAACCACGGACCGAGACCCGAAAGCCGGAGTGCCGTGGATTTTTTTTTATGTCTTGGGTCTCTGACAACTCGAGTCATATTGCTCATGACTCGAGAGTCATGCGACCCTGACAATAGTAAAAAAAAAAAACATAATACGTAGGTTAAAGAAATAGGTTTTTTATTAATTTAAGGTGGGCGCCGAGAAAGCCACCGGCATAAAACTCGGACAAAATATAAATAAAAAATGACACATTACTCACCACACGGCTCCGACGGAGCGGTTACCGGCGAGAGAACAACAATAATATGCCATGATACACAAGTATAATAATAATAATCGGCCAAATATGGCAATAATAAAAATAATAATAGTATAATAATAAAAGTACCGGCCACGGTGAGAATAATAATAATATTAAAATGCATTTACCAAAAACGTTACCAGTAAATGGTGTCCTGTGCCGCCCTTCGGCGCACCAGCAAAAACGCTTGCTACTCGCT
>NC_042493.1:46084631-46106640 GCF_005508785.2 Acyrthosiphon pisum
AAGCACAATCTTCTTGATGAGTTCAATCAGTGGGCTAATAATTGAAGCATGGTGACATGAAAATTTCCTATAGAAATTACAAAACCCGATAAACGATTGTAGCTCTTTTTTGTTCCGAGGCTGGGGAAACTCACGAATGGCTTGAAGTTTTGACGGATCCTTAGACATCCCGAGTGGAGTCACAATGTGACCTAGAAACTTGATCTTTTGTCGGAGAAACTCACACTTTGACAATTTCAATGTCATTCCTGATATGGATATTTTCTCGAACAGGGTGGCTAGGCGTACTAAATGTTCGTCAAACGATGTGGACGAGATTAAGACATCGTCAACATAGATGTGAAGGTCGTCTAGGCTGTTGTCTGCCCCGTTGATTTTGATATTGAGTAAAACCTCTAATGCTTTGCCGAATGCTGTATTTGAAATGTTAAGACCGAAAGGCACGACGCAGAACTGATAGGTCCGCTCTTCAAAAACAAACGCGGTGAATTTACGTACTGCAGGATGTAACGGCACTTGCCAATATCCGGCACTAAAATCCAGACTGGAGAAAATTGTTTTCCCCCCAAACCGAGCTAGAAGTTCGTCAAGTGGAGGAGACGTATCGCGCATCGGTAAAATTAACCGATTCACGCGTCGGGCATCGAGACATAAACGAACGGAACCATCCGCTTTCGCTACACATACAATCGGGTTGCAGTAAGGGGAGGAACATCGTTCGACAACCCCCCATGAAAGCATCCGTTGGAGTTCCTTTTCAACAGCAGGTCTACGGGAAAATGGTATTGGATATGGCTTCACTTTGAAAGGTACATCTTCTGATACTTCAAAACGGCAGCTGTATAATTTGTTTAGCCCAGGTCGATCATCAAAAATATTACGATATTGGTCCAGTAGTCTTATGAGCTTTGATCGTTCTGTATCCGGTACTACGTGGAAATTCACTATACACTCGGACCATGGTTTTGAAAGTGGATCGGTAAACGTTTGTGTATGATCGAAACAGTCCAATGGGTGACACGGAACGGATGGAGGTGTCGAGACTTGCTTTACGAAAGAAATGTCAGATATGCAGTGTTCCATTGCAGTGGGCATGAGTCGATCTAGTTCCTGATGTACGACGATCTGGGTTATCTGGGTAGATGTGATATCTTTGATTTCTGGTCGGAAAGGCGAAATCGTGTTCCATTTCGGAAACTCGACCTGGTGTGTTACATAATTCAAAACGACGCCGTACTGGGTAAGCCAGTCATCGCCGAGAATCATTTCAGTGGACAGATGGGGAATAACCAGAAAAATCCCTGGAGCTTCATGTCCAAGAACACTTAGTGGCACATACACTTGTCGGGTGATCTTCTTACTTCGACCTTGGATGGCGGTGGAAATAGTGACCCCCGTTACGGGCAGCGTAGAGAGTTTCGATGTGGTGTTAGTTTGACTTTTCAGGGTCGCGAAAAATTGTTCGGAGACCGCAGATATGGACTCACCAGAATCCAACAGTGCGGACGTACTTATTCCGAAAATGTCGACGTGAAGCTCAGGACGTTTCACAGTGCGTTCAGGAAAATCAGTGGGAGACGAAAATGGTTGGTTGCAGGCAGATGGGTTTTGGCTCTCGTCACGTGCTGCAATCACTGGCGAGAAGCTTCCTCGTTTCCCGACACATTTAGTTGGTGAATGGGCGGGGCGGCTGTAGTTGCAGGCTGAGTCCTCGGTTGTTGACCTCGATTGTACCCTCCGCGATATCCTTGTCTATTGTCCTGTGCCCTCCGTTCGTTTTGTTGATTGGGTTGAATATTGTTATGATGTGGTCGGTGATCATCCTGCCGTGGTTCGCAGAACGATGTAGATTCTTCGAATTCGGTTAACACAGCTAACAATTCATTTGTATCTCGTGGTCCACGTCCTCGTAGGGCCATACTAAGGGGAATCGGATAATGCTGTATAATTGTCGAAACCAAATCAATGGGGTCAATGGGTGGTGATAGATACTTTGCCCCGGCAATCCATTGCATGGCGTGTGTTGCGAGACCATCGTATCTAGTGTATTGGAATGGCCGAAACACCTCATTGCGAGTCTTACGTTGAGTCGCAGCGGACCAAAATCGTTGACGAAATAATATGCGGAACTCATCGTAGCTAGGAGGGGTGGGGATTAGTGAGTCGTACCACAGACGAGCATCTCCACTAAGTCTACGTTGTGCAGAAATTAATTGTTGGTCTGCTGACATTGGAACATTCTTAAAATATGCATCTAGTTGGCGGATAAAGTGTTCTGGATGGATGGAACGGGTTTGTCCTGAGAATTCCGATACAGCATCGTTGAGGCGTTCCTGAGACCCAAAGAATGACGAATGACCCTGACCTGTGGTATTCAACATTGTATAATTCCCAACGGGATTCATGGTTGATGATGTAGGTATGGTGTTCCCCTTAAATGATCGAAAATCTTTGGATATATCCGGCGGTGCTAGAGTGTGCGTTAGTAGCCCAGCTGTGTCATTGGCTGGGGGTATTGGATTCGGTTGCTTGACAAAACGGTTAAAATCACTCCGGATGGTACGAACTTCGTCCTCCAACGAGGTTATGCGGTTGGTGTTGAGTTCGATAGTTTCGTTAATTTTAACTGTTTGATGTTCGGAACGAACCATATCATCCTCTAGTTTTGTAGTTCGTGTATCAATTGCCTGCCATCTCTCCAAACATGCATCCCACCGCGCAGTCATATCCTCCCTCATGGCCTGGATTTCGGCTTCGTTGGACCGTTGACCTGCCATTAACTGTTTAAACATATTCTCAATCGTTGTACCGGGTGTTGTCGGCTTGGGTACGGACTGACTAGAGCTCATCGTTAGGGACCCAGTGGGTTCAGTGACTATAGACGTTGTGACAATAGGAGACATGTTGGATTCGGGCGGGGTCAAAATTTCTGGTTGGAGAATTTGATCAATTAATCGGACTGGTGGCTTGGTGTTTCTTTTCCCGACACTGTCCATCCACGAACAGGTCAACCAACAGGATTCCAAAAAAACAGAAAAAAAACACAAAGAGACGTTGGAACGTAACAAAAACGGTCTACAATAAATATTGTGGACGAAACAAATATTAATACGACTGCCGAACAGCAAGAAAAAAAATTAATAAATCTCTAATGGCCTTACGACAAAAGATTAATTGAGGAAAAAAACAATATGTAAAAACGAGGATGAATATCCTAGGACAAATGTGTCGATAGCAAAATGATTAATTAAATAAATCTATTAATGAAAATTATCACCGGTAACGCCGGGACGACACATGAACAACACACTAGTTTGTTTGGTAATAACATTTGAAAATCACCGTGGCGCGGGATATATTATAATATATGTGTATAATTCAAAGGAATAGTATAATAAAAATAATAAATAAAGAGTACGAAAATAACTCGATATTACACGAATAATAGATTAAAATGATTAACGAATAATAGTTGTACTCACACAGTACTAGGAGAATACAAAAATAATTATTAATTTTGAACGACAACAATCAGAATTGTTGGTACGGAATCATAAGAAAACACGATTATCGTCGAGACTGCATCAACAACTTCGTAAACACTAACCATTAATAAAAATAAAATGGATATAGTGTTAGGCACCACACCAAGTAATCATATTACGCTCCTACTAAGTAGGCACTAATACTCCTGATGACCTCCCCCATACGTGCACGGGACGTACCAACGACGGCACAGGTGTGCGACAACCTACATTGCGGGTGACGATAATCACCGCGGGCTACAAACGTATGGCAAACTTATAACTAACCGTCGGTGTGTGTACGGGCCTAACATGGATCATTAATTTTTTTTTTTTGTTTTTTTTTTTAGTCAGTCTACCAACCGGGATTCGACTACGTATAAAGTATAAAACAAAAAAAATCATCGTTGCAAAAATAAAACATTAATAAAAAACTGAATTGCACGCGCGTGGATCTATACGGTGGACGGAAAAAATCGTCGTCAGACAGTATACCAGGCGAACAAAAACAAAACCTCGACTGATGGGCTATATGAGCATGATCAGGACTAAACTAAATAAATATGCAATACGATGATAATGATGATGTACGTAGAACGTTGATACTATCAGAATTAATTACTTACTAAACAAAATAATATGGGGAACGACCGCACAGCTGTGGTGGAACGATACGCACCCACAAATAGAATATTAATATTATAGAGATAGTCAGCGGCGCGGCGGTAGACCGATAAAATAAATTGCTACTGGTCATGAAAGTGATCCAGGTAAAATGGGATGAGATATATATATATACAGGCACACACGTCGACGTGTACAGATAAGAACTTAACATTACGCCCCATCTCCGCCGATCAAACTTACACCATGATGACGAGATGACACCTGGATCGCAGTTTCGCGGCGGTGGTGACGGTGTAGTTCAGCAGTGATGAAACCTGTTTTGGTCAGATCAAACACCCGGACGATGGCGACGCACACACGCAATACTCTCCGTTCCCAGCATCGGCAGTCAGTAGGTACTCATCACGGCACCAATACCAATATTACACTGGAGCATTTCTGGAAAATACGCAGACAACAGTTTGCTCTGTACAGGGACCTATCACCTAAGATTCACCGGGCCGGTACCTACACTAACCAAGCATAACCGTTTGGTGGTTCGAGCTGAAAGCCATCACCTTCGCAAACACCCTATGCGATCTCAAAAAGATCGATTTATACCTTTTTTTTTTTTTTATTTACACACGGATTATTATAATTTGTATTATATTAAATCAACCATATTGTGTGTAATTGTTTCCACGGATACCTGCTTCGGCGTTATCGCACAACGAAGTCGCGGCAATGCCGCACAACGCCCGTACTTGGCGTGTGACTTCGGCCTTTGACCGTCGGCGTCGTCTCCACCTTACGTAACTATTCACTTTTACTGGTCATCGCCGTTTCCGTGATTAAACATACCATACCAAAATAAAATAATTATTCAGATACCCACAATACAGTCAAATATTTTAATCCAATGCCGGTCATATTACTGTCCAAAATGTACCCAATATAATATTTAATATTTAATAATATGAACAATTTTTTTTTCTCTTTTTTGGTCTTTTTTTCAAGTGTCCTGTCACGGTCGCCATCTGTGACTGCTCGATCATATTCATCGTTATGTTCTCGAGAGTCATGTGGCCGCCTCGAACATTTCACGGTCGCCAACCACGGACCGAGACCCGAAAGCCGGAGTGCCGTGGATTTTTTTTTATGTCTTGGGTCTCTGACAACTCGAGTCATATTGCTCATGACCCGAGAGTCATGCGACCCTGACAATAGTAAAAAAAAAACATAATACGTAGGTTAAAGAAATAGGTTTTTTATTAATTTAAGGTGGGCGCCGAGAAAGCCACCGGCATAAAACTCGGACAAAATATAAATAAAAAATGACACATTACTCACCACACGGCTCCGACGGAGCGGTTACCGGCGAGAGAACAACAATAATATGCCATGATACACAAGTATAATAATAATAATCGGCCAAATATGGCAATAATAAAAATAATAATAGTATAATAATAAAAGTACCGGCCACGGTGAGAATAATAATAATATTAAAATGCATTTACCAAAAACGTTACCAGTAAATGGTGTCCTGTGCCGCCGTTCGGCGCACCAGCAAAAACGCTTGCTACTCGCTCATGGTGTGTGGTAGCTGAGACGGGAAAAAAGGTAGTGGTGGCTTTTGCTGGTGTCGGCCAGAACTTTTCGAGGCACGGAGAAAAACGACAGGTGAGGGAGGGGGTCACATACGTAACACTAACAGGAGTGGCCGGTACTCTGAGCCGTGGGTACTAGGAGGGGAGCGTGTGTGCGACTGCCGGTACGGTGGTGCAGTATTGGATCGGCGGAGACTGAGGCGCGCGGGATAAGTCGTCTTATCGCACCTCGCGCTCGCAATGTACCTGTTTTACCTATATAACTATAATAATATCAGTTTGCGTTGGACGTCACAGAAACCCCCCCATGAAAGTTCGATACATCGGTGAGAGCTTTCATGGATGACGATGTTTGAACGCAAACTTAAATAATAAACGGTAATAATAATTGACGGGAATTTCATACGAGAGATGTGTTTGATCCGTTCTTATGCAATGGTGAACTGATCGGTTCGTGGAACGGACGGAGGTGAACCACATTGTAAGTCCCAATAGTTCTGTTGGTGTTTGGATCTGCCAGAGTATATGCATTGTCTTGACGACGGCTAGTGATCACGTAGGGCCCTTCGTATAGCAAGAAAAATTTCTGTATACATTTGTCAACGGATGAACTTAGGCGATGCGTTTTCACCAACACGCGGGTACCGATGACAAATGATACGGGTACGCCCTGCTTGTCATGGCGTTGTTTTCTTCTTTCGGCATGGGTGAGCTGGATCTCTCGGGCCATGGTCAGTTTAGTTCTCTGTGCCAGAGGAAGACGAAGAGGGAACGAAACAACATTTCCGAATGGATTATATTGTTCGACGGAAAGAAAAAGCTCTTGTGGGGTGTGGCCTGTTGACTCATGGACTGTGTTGTTTAACACCCATTCAATGTAGGTTACATACCGTGGCCACTCGGTATGGTGTTCGTGGCAGTACGCCCGGAACATGCGTCCGAGTTCTCTCATTACTCTCTCAGCTGGATTAGACTGGGGATGATACACAGACGTCATTGTAGGCGGTACACCGAGGGCTAACAACCGATTCTGCCACACGTTGCTCCGGAACTGTACACCGTGATCGGATACGATGCATCGAGGTTTACCATATGTGGCTATATAATCATCAGTCATGCGGTTGGTTACCGCCACAGCGGTTGCCTTCTTCACTTGGTATAGACGGACAAATCGGGAGAAATTATCTAATACGACAAAAATATATCGGACTTGGTTCCAACCCGGAGGGAGAGGGCCATATAGATCGACTAATACTCGCCCGAGTGGGACCTCGGCCAGAACAGATCGCATTTCCCCTTCTATACGGACCGTGGACGCTTTAGTCTTCTGACACAACAAACAACTTCGGACTACTTCTCGGATACGTGACTGAAAACTTTTGAAAAAACAGAAATCGCGTATGGCGAGTATGCACTTCTTTGCTCCGACATGGCCAAAATGACGATGCACCTGGGTGATCAGTTCGTCTACCCTGTCGATGGGGATGCAAACTAGCCATTGATCAGTAGACTTGTGTCGTCGATAAAATAGTACCCCCTCGACTAAGCTATAGTGTTCAAGATACGGAAGCTGCTGACTCTAGGGGTCCTTCAGTAGCTGTTGAAGTCTATCAAGGTTAGGGTCCTCCCTCTGGGACAAACAAATTGATTTGAATGATGATATTTGGCGCTCAAACTCGGCTTGGACCTTTTTCGACGTGATTGTTAAGACACATGGAAATCTTGACATGACTTTTTCGGCCTCCTCCCGTCCGGCAGGACTTCGGGATAGAGCATCAATAACATTATCTGGTCCTGGGATGTGTTTTACTTGTAGATTGAACTCCTGAAGGTGTAACGTCCACCGAGTTAATCGAGCGTTGCGTAGGCGACATTGAAATAAAAAAGTTAAGGCTTGATGATCAGTCAGGACAGTGACTGGATATCCGAGGATGAATACTCGAAATTTCTCACACGCAAAGACTATGGATAACAGTTCCAGTTCTGTTATGGAATAGTTACGTTCAGCGGTGTTTAACGTGCGGCTGGCAAAAGATATTGTCCGTCGGTCTCCGCTTGGAGATATCTGAAACAGCTCAGCCCCGAGTCCAACTTTACTCGCATCAGTCTGAAGGTAAAACCTCTGGTCGAAATGTGGGTGTGACAGATATTGTTCTGTGAATGATTCACGGACCGCATTAAATAGCTTCAGCTCTTCATACCCAAAACGCCAAGCACAATCTTTCTTGATGAGTTCAATCAGTGGGCTAATAATTGAAGCATGGTGACATGAAAATTTCCTATAGAAATTACAAAACCCGATAAACGATTGTAGCTCTTTTTTGTTCCGAGGCTGGGGAAACTCACGAATGGCTTGAAGTTTTGACGGATCCTTAGACATCCCGAGTGGAGTCACAATGTGACCTAGAAACTTGATCTTTTGTCGGAGAAACTCACACTTTGACAATTTCAATGTCATTCCTGATATGGATATTTTCTCGAACAGGGTGGCTAGGCGTACTAAATGTTCGTCAAACGATGTGGACGAGATTAAGACATCGTCAACATAGATGTGAAGGTCGTCTAGGCTGTGTCTGCCCCGTTGATTTTGATATTGAGTAAAACCTCTAATGCTTTGCCGAATGCTGTATTTGAAATGTTAAGACCGAAAGGCACGACGCAGAACTGATAGGTCCGCCCTTCAAAAACAAACGCGGTGAATTTACGTACTGCGGGATGTAACGGCACTTGCCAATATCCGGCACTAAAATCCAGACTGGAGAAAATTGTTTTCCCCCCAAACCGAGCTAGAAGTTCGTCAAGTGGAGGAGACGTATCGCGCATCGGTAAAATTAACCGATTCACGCGTCGGGCATCGAGACATAAACGAACGGAACCATCCGCTTTCGCTACACATACAATCGGGTTGCAGTAAGGGGAGAAACACCGTTCGACAACCCCCCATGAAAGCATCCGTTGGAGTTCCTTTTCAACAGTAGGTCTACGGGAAAATGGTATTGGATATGGCTTCACTTTGAAAGGTACATCTTCTGATACTTCAAAACGGCAGCTGTATAATTTGTTTAGCCCAGGTCGATCATCAAAAATATTACGATATTGGTCCAGTAGTCTTATGAGCTTTGATCGTTCTGTATCCGGTACTTCGTGGAAATTCACTATACACTCGGACCATCGTTTTGAAAGTGGATCGGTAAACGCTTGTGTATGATCGAAACAGTCCAATGGGTGACACGGAACGGATGGAGGTGTCGAGACTTGCTTTACGAAAGAAATGTCAGATATGCAGTGTTCCATTGCAGTGGGCATGAGTCGATCTAGTTCCTGATGTACGACGATCTGGGTTATCTGGGTAGATGTGATATCTTTGATTTCTGGTCGGAAAGGCGAAATCGTGTTCCATTTCGGAAACTCGACCTGGTGTGTTACATAATTCAAAACGACGCCGTACTGGGTAAGCCAGCCATCGCCGAGAATCATTTCAGTGGACAGATGGGGAATAACCAGAAAAATCCCTGGAGCTTCATGTCCAAGAACACTTAGTGGCACATACACTTGTCGGGTGATCTTCTTACTTCGACCTTGGATGGCGGTGGAAATAGTGACCCCCGTTACGGGCAGCGTAGAGAGTTTCGATGTGGTGTTAGTTTGACTTTTCAGGGTCGCGAAAAATTGTTCGGAGACCGCAGATATGGACGCACCAGAATCCAACAGTGCGGACGTACTTATTCCGAAAATGTCGACGTGAAGCTCAGGACGTTTCACAGTGCGTTCAGGAAAATCAGTGGGAGACGAAAATGGTTGGTTGCAGGCAGATGGGTTTTGGCTCTCGTCACGTGCTGCAATCACTGGCGAGAAGCTTCCTCGTTTCCCGACACATTTAGTTGGTGAATGGGCGGGGCGGCTGTAGTTGCAGGCTGAGTCCTCGGTTGTTGACCTCGATTGTACCCTCCGCGATATCCTTGTCTATTGTCCTGTGCCCTCCGTTCGTTTTGTTGATTGGGTTGAATATTGTTATGATGTGGTCGGTGATCATCCTGCCGTGGTTCGCAGAACGATGTAGATTCTTCGAATTCGGTTAACACAGCTAACAATTCATTTGTATCTCGTGGTCCACGTCCTCGTAGGGCCATACTAAGGGGAATCGGATAATGCTGTATAATTGTCGAAACCAAATCAATGGGGTCAATGGGTGGTGATAGATACTTTGCCCCGGCAATCCATTGCATGGCGTGTGTTGCGAGACCATCGTATCTCGTGTATTGGAATGGCCGAAACACCTCGTTGCGAGTCTTACGTTGAGTCGCAGCGGACCAAAATCGTTGACGAAATAATATGCGGAACTCATCGTAGCTAGGAGGGGTGGGGATTAGTGAGTCGTACCACAGACGAGCATCTCCACTAAGTCTACGTTGTGCAGAAATTAATTGTTGGTCTGCTGACATTGGGACATTCTCAAAATATGCATCTAGTTGGCGGATAAAGTGTTCTGGATGGATGGAACGGGTTTGTCCTGAGAATTCCGATACAGCATCGTTGAGGCGTTCCTGAGACCCAAAGAATGACGAATGACCCTGACCTGTGGTATTCAACATTGTATAATTCCCAACGGGATTCATGGTTGATGATGTAGGTATGGTGTTCCCCTTAAATGATCGAAAATCTTTGGATATATCCGGCGGTGCTAGAGTGTGCGTTAGTAGCCCAGCTGTGTCATTGGCTGGGGGTATTGGATTCGGTTGCTTGACAAAACGGTTAAAATCACTCCGGATGGTACGAACTTCGTCCTCCAACGAGGTTATGCGGTTGGTGTTGAGTTCGATAGTTTCGTTAATTTTAACTGTTTGATGTTCGGAACGAACCATATCATCCTCTAGTTTTGTAGTTCGTGTATCAATTGCCTGCCATCTCTCCAAACATGCATCCCACCGCGCAGTCATATCCTCCCTCATGGCCTGGATTTCGGCTTCGTTGGACCGTTGACCTGCCATTAACTGTTTAAACATATTCTCAATCGTTGTACCGGGTGTTGTCGGCTTGGGTACGGACTGACTAGAGCTCATCGTTAGGGACCCAGTGGGTTCAGTGACTATAGACGTTGTGACAATAGGAGACATGTTGGATTCGGGCGGGGTCAAAATTTCTGGTTGGAGAATTTGATCAATTAATCGGACTGGTGGCTTGGTGTTTCTTTTCCCGGCACTGTCCATCCACGAACAGGTCAACCAACAGGATTCCAAAAAAAACAGAAAAAAAACACAAAGAGACGTTGGAACGTAACAAAAACGGTCTACAATAAATATTGTGGACGAAACAAATATTAATACGACTGCCGAACAGCAAGAAAAAAAAATTAATAAATCTCTAATGGCCTTACGACAAAAGATTAATTGAGAAAAAAAACAATATGTAAAAACGAGGATGAATATCCTAGGACAAATGTGTCGATAGCAAAATGATTAATTAAATAAATCTATTAATGAAAATTATCACCGGTAACGCCGGGACGACACATGAACAACACACTAGTTTGTTTGGTAATAACATTTGAAAATCACCGTGGCGCGGGATATATTATAATATATGTGTATAATTCAAAGGAATAGTATAATAAAAATAATAAATAAAGAGTACGAAAATAACTCGATATTACACGAATAATAGATTAAAATGATTAACGAATAATAGTTGTACTCACACAGTACTAGGAGAATACAAAAATAATTATTAATTTTGAACGACAACAATCATAATTGTTGGTACGGAATCATAAGAAAACACGACTATCGTCGAGACTGCATCAACAACTTCGTAAACACTAACCATTAATAAAAATAAAATGGATATAGTGTTAGGCACCACACCAAGTAATCATATTACGCTCCTACTAAGTAGGCACTAATACTCCTGATGACCTCCCCCATACGTGCACGGGACGTACCAACGACGGCACAGGTGTGCGACAACCTACATTGCGGGTGACGATAATCACCGCGGGCTACAAACGTATGGCAAACTTATAACTAACCGTCGGTGTGTGTACGGGCCTAACATGGATCATTAATTTTTTTTTTTTTTTTTTTGTTTTTTTTTTAGTCAGTCTACCAACCGGGATTCGACTACGTATAAAGTATAAAACAAAAAAAATCATCGTTGCAAAAATAAAACATTAATAAAAAACTGAATTGCACGCGCGTGGATCTATACGGTGGACGGAAAAAATCGTCGTCAGACAGTATACCAGGCGAACAAAAACAAAACCTCGACTGATGGGCTATATGAGCATGATCAGGACTAAACTAAATAAATATGCAATACGATGATAATGATGATGTACGTAGAACGTTGATACTATCAGAATTAATTACTAAACAAAATAATATGGGGAACGACCGCACAGCTGTGCTGGAACGATACGCACCCACAAATAGAATATTAATATTATAGAGATAGTCAGCGGCGCGGCGGTAGACCGATAAAATAAATTGCTACTGGTCATGAAAGTGATCCAGGTAAAATGGGATGAGATATATATATATACAGGCACACACGTCGACGTGTACAGATAAGAACTTAACATTACGCCCCATCTCCGCCGATCAAACTTACACCACGATGACGAGATGACACCTGGATCGCAGTTTCGCGGCGGTGGTGACGGTGTAGTTCAGCAGTGATGAAACCTGTTTTGGTCAGATCAAACACCCGGACGATGGCGACGCACACACGCAATACTCTCCGTTCCCAGCATCGGCAGTCAGTAGGTACTCATCACGGCACCAATACCAATATTACACTGGAGCATTTCTGGAAAATACGCAGACAACAGTTTGCTCTGTACAGGGACCTATCACCTAAGATTCACCGGGCCGGTACCTACACTAACCAAGCATAACCGTTTGGTGGTTCGAGCTGAAAGCCATCACCTTCGCAAACACCCTATGCGATCTCAAAAAGATCGATTTATACCTTTTTTTTTTTTTTTATTTACACACGGATTATTATAATTTGTATTATATTAAATCAACCATATTGTGTGTAATTGTTTCCACGGATACCTGCTTCGGCGTTATCGCACAACGAAGTCGCGGCAATGCCGCACAACGCACGTACTTGGCGTGTGACTTCGGCCTTTGACCGTCGGCGTCGTCTCCACCTTACGTAACTATTCACTTTTACTGGTCATCGCCGTTTCCGTGATTAAACATACCATACCAAAATAAAATAATTATTCAGATACCCACAATACAGTCAAATATTTTAATCCAATGCCGGTCATATTACTGTCCAAAATGTACCCAATATAATATTTAATATTTAATAATATGAACAATTTTTTTTTCTCTTTTTTGGTCTTTTTTTTTTTTTTTTTTTTTTTTTTTTTTAACAAGTGTCCTGTCACGGTCGCCATCTGTGACTGCTCGATCATATTCATCGTTATGTTCTCGAGAGTCATGTGGCCGCCTCGAACATTTCACGGTCGCCAACCACGGACCGAGACCCGAAAGCCGGAGTGCCGTGGATTTTTTTTTATGTCTTGGGTCTCTGACAACTCGAGTCATATTGCTCATGACTCGAGAGTCATGCGACCCTGACAATAGTAAAAAAAAAAAACATAATACGTAGGTTAAAGAAATAGGTTTTTTATTAATTTAAGGTGGGCGCCGAGAAAGCCACCGGCATAAAACTCGGACAAAATATAAATAAAAAATGACACATTACTCACCACACGGCTCCGACGGAGCGGTTACCGGCGAGAGAACAACAATAATATGCCATGATACACAAGTATAATAATAATAATCGGCCAAATATGGCAATAATAAAAATAATAATAGTATAATAATAAAAGTACCGGCCACGGTGAGAATAATAATAATATTAAAATGCATTTACCAAAAACGTTACCAGTAAATGGTGTCCTGTGCCGCCCTTCGGCGCACCAGCAAAAACGCTTGCTACTCGCTCATGGTGTGTGGTAGCTGAGACGGGAAAAAAGGTAGTGGTGGCTTTTGCTGGTGTCGGCCAGAACTTTTCGAGGCACGGAGAAAAACGACAGGTGAGGGAGGGGGTCACATACGTAACACTAACAGGAGTGGCCGGTACTCTGAGCCGTGGGTACTAGGAGGGGAGCGTGTGTGCGACTGCCGGTACGGTGGTGCAGTATTTGATCGGCGGAGACTGTGGCGCGCGGGATAAGTTGTCTTATCGCACCTCGCGCTCGCAATGTACCTGTTTTACCTATATAACTATAATAATATCAGTTTGCGTTGGACGTCACACACTTATTTTACAATATTTTGTACTTTTATTTTTCAAATTTTGGATTATGACGTCTTTACTCAATTTAAAGTTGTCTCCATTACATTTATTATTTATTTCAAGCTTTGTACAATTATTTTCATCAGTACATTCAAAATGTGTTTGATATTGGTCTTGACCTTGTAATAATAAATTATCACCTGTATAATAGTTGAGTAATTTTTCTAAAAACATATCAACTCTTAATGGCATATTTTCGTTTTTAAACACACGATTTTTGATGTGGTTAAAATTACTCTCTATTCTGCTTGAAGAGGCTGTTTCTCTTCCGTACCCAAATATATTTATCATAATTCCAGACCAGATTGGAAAAAGTTTCATTGTTTTTACTATGACTAGTTCATGTTCTGGCAAAAATTGAGCATTGTCTGTTGACCCTTCGATTCCCATAATTTCAATTTTGACTCTATTAGCAATAGCTTGAGCCCAACCTTTGAAGAGATTATTGGGACCTTCACCACAAATATTTGCATCCTCATAAGGATAGACTTTTGTAACAGCATTGGGATTATTTGAATCATCCTGTTCAAATTCCAAGTTATCTAAATTATCTGAACTTATTATTAAATCCTTTAAATATTTCTTGCTTTTAGCACAAGGAGTCAATTGTCGTTCATTGTGATTGTTACTTTGATTTGCGTGTAATATATCTCCATCATCCCTACTGAGAATTATTGTGAATATGGCTTCCAAAATTTTTTCAGCTTTGTTAACAGAAGTACACATTACTAGCAAATCCATACCTCGTGTTATAAAATCTTTGGTGTTTGGATATCGTGAATTCTTCACTACACTCCATTGAGACACAAGATGAATAAAATGATTCACATCGTTTCTTAAAAAACATTTAGGGATTTGTACTTTTTATTTTAATATAACCAATGAAAAGCAAGCATCGAGATATTGCTCAAGATATGAATATTTGGTAAATGCTTGCACTATCGCAGACATTAAAGCTAATGATTGATCACAAATTGCAATTTTTGGAGGATCTATACTACAACGTAACCATCTTCTTAACCAAGAAGAAATTGAAATGTTGTCATGTTGCTCTGAAAGCATGGACATAACGGTAAAACTTTGATTATTTATACACATAACACCTTCATATAAAAATATAGATCCACTTAATTTAAATTCATTTCTTTTCAGTTTTTGGCAACAACCACCGGTTGCATCAAACGATATAGTAGGAACTTGTTCTTTTTTATAATTATTTCTATATATTTGTAATTGCAAGTGACTCCAAAAGTGTACAAAGAATTTGTCAAAACCAATATCGTGAATTGAGTTAAACATGTGCTTCATTAAACTTATTGCAATTATAGTATTAGAATCATAACGTGTAGTTGCAGTTGCTCTATATTTAGCAACTCTTAATGTTCCTATATTAGGAATTTGAGCTGGGACTGCGTCACCTTAAGAAAATATACAAATTAAACAGATTTTTTTTGTTTATGTTTGTACAAAATATATATTATGTAATATGTATTTTAAATTAAAACTCAAGAATAATAGTTCTAATAATAATAAATCAACTAAAATAAAAAGAGTAAGTGATAGCAATAATAAACATAAGCAATATTATAACACTAGAAATAGCATGACAGTAATGATTAAAAAAAAGAATATTTTAATATTATAAATTCAATTAAATCCTACATTCATTATTTTTTCACTTCTTAGTCCCAAGATTCATTGCTTTGCTTTTAAACGGGTCCCCTGATGCTCCAGACCACCTCTAAAAAGGCTGCTTTAGAGTTCCGCCATACCCTACCACAACCAGCTTCCTTTCATTATCGCCGTCACACCACCTCATACTTCCTTAACCACTCCAGTCACCGCATATTCAAAATATTTATCACCTGATCTTATACTCTCCATATGTATATATTTTGTTTATATATATTCATAACTATGTATATAAAATTACAGTTTTTTTTCCATTGTTGCATTATCATCAGTTTCTATTTTACCTAGTAATGTCACCATTATTAAATAATTTTGCGCCTTGATTTGGCGATAACATTATTATTATTTCACTCGAAAAATTACACTTTGTAAAAGTGTACAACTTAAATATATTATTATTTAGGTCTTGCGACTGCCCAACTATTATGATGATAGAACATTTCCTCAAAAAAAAATTATAACCTATCCTTTAAGAAAAAAAAACTACTCACCAGTCACTATGTTGTTTCAAAACTATTCATTTTGTAATTGCCAAATTATGAAAGAACTATTATCCTCCAAAACCCAAAAAATTATTATACCTACTTTGTGCATAAGCCCTGTGCTAACTAAATTATGTTTAATAAATTCATTCTTACTCTCTTTATTATATTTAACCACACAAAAAAACAATTATTCTCTCACACCTAGTGGTGAACCAAATTATTATTATATCATATTGTATCATATTAAACAAAATTATTAGTCTATAATATAGATTCTATATTATACTGTAATTGCCAATTGCCACTTTATGTAAACCATTAGGTATTATCCTAGAAAAAACTGTATTTATTCACCCCATGAAGCCAAATTATTATTATTATTATTCAAAATTGTAATGCCATATTATTCTCAAAAACTATTATTATTCTGCAAACTTTATGCATATGTAAAATACAAAACTCATGATTACCTTAAACTCTCAGCTTTTTATTTACTTCTTATAATTAAAAGTGTCACCTCTATTTTCTAATTATTATTCACATTATTTTATTTTATTAGTTTTCATTAACTACTCTGTACAAAGCCATCGACTTCCACCGACTTGTCCACACAGACTACAATATAATATGGTGCAGGCCATGGGTCAACACATATGTGCTCCTCCAAAGTATTAGGTTGAAAGCAGGATGGTAAAATATCCGAAATCTTACAACCCCTTTGTAATTACCACTTGGTGTATGTATTGTAAAATAAATAAAAAAATACATTTTTAAAAATAAACGATAAATTACAATTATATTAATAATAATTAAAATGACAAATTATTTAATTCAATTAAAATATATATTAAATGTACCTTCTTTCATTAGAGTATTGGCTTGATTTCGCACAAATACAGATGGGTCAACTTTATGTGTACACATGGCATCTAAAGCTCGCGTTTTTTGAGATCCAATTAATCTCCGTTTATTAAAATGTTTTACACGAAAATCACCATAGTAAACACAATTCATCACAACCCTATTAGTTAACAAAACCAAAATGAAGTTATGAAAGGAAATTAATAAATAAACATCAGTATTTTTAAACCTCTTATTTTGCTTATAAATATGATGTATGACTCAGGTATGTAAATGGGGAAAAAACAAAATAAAGAGAGTTATAAATTTGAACATGTTTTAGAGAACTACACTTATACAGGTACTGCATTGTACAACTTGAAAATCACTTTACTTTAGTAAATATTTTATATAATAACATAAATTTAGTACCTACCTGGTATCAGAAGCAGGAATTGAATCAACATTACCATTAAATATTGATCCACAGTCAGAACAACGACCAGATAGTGAAACATAAACGATTCCAGATACACTGACTTTTCCTTTTTTAAAAGTGAAACAACACGGAAGTCTTGTGTGTAAAAAAAAGTGCTCTTGCACGGTATTACTCCATTCAAATGGTGCTAGTATGTTGTACATCCTAGCTCCACGCTTTTCCATGTATACTTGTTCTCTAGGTTGTATCAACTTCCACTCTTCGACAGAAAAAGTAATGTCAAATGTTAATTTTTCTTTGTCAGTCTTGAAATATTCATCACTTGAGCTTTCATCAATATAATTTACACTTCCCTTTTCTGCAATAATGGGAATATTGTGAATTTGGTTGTATTGCCACATACCTAATCAATTAAAATTTAATTTTTAAAAATAATTAACAAACAAATTAATTGAATTATCAATATAAATAGAACATTTAATCCAAAAAATCATGTTGTTATATAAAAATATCTGATGCTCTCACAGTCTTATAAAATTATAAAATATGGTACAATAGTAACAATGTTATACGTAGGTGCATTGGTGAATTTGCCACAGAGTTGGTCAAAAACGATTCAATATAATGATTAATGAATGCAAAATAAAATTATGAATAACTGATTATTTTTTTAATTAATACTGATATTTTATTTTAAGTAATTTTAGTTTCAATAAAAAGATAAATAACTAAAACAAAATAGTTTAATTAATAAATAATATTGAATTTTTTTATAATAATTATTCAAATAATTTAATATTAGAAGGATTTGTGAATAATATCAGATTATTACTTCAAAACGTCATATACAAAACATTGAAATTAAATGCAATTTTATAGTAGAATGAATAATAATAACCAAATTATGAATGTGTTATAATGGGAATACATAGTATCGAATAATGAATAATCATTAACGATAAATAAATAAATTAAAAATAGTAAAATTAAAAATTAAAAATAAACAAATGAAGAATAATATTTTAATCGTATAATGTTTTATTCAAATAATGACCAACTCTGCTAGGTATGTACAATGTACCTATTAGTTGTATTAGTATAGAAAAAAACTTTGTTTTTATTCATTCACCATAAATTTTAATAAAATGTATTGTCCTTTTAAATATGTCAACATACAAGTAATTTATCAAATTATAAATTGAAACAAAAAATTAGAGAAATTGTTCTGCTATATAGTACAGTAGAACTTCCATATAACGGTCATCGAAGGGACTGAATATAATGACCGCTATTTAGAGGTGCCCATCCTGCAGAGGTAGAATAACACTAGGATACACTCGACGGGACCAAAAAAATTGACTGTTACATAGAGGTGACCGTCCTATAGAGGTGACCGTTAACGGAAGTTTTACTGTATGTTCTAAAAGTAGCTCTATACTCTTATTAGCTAACCATTGAGTAATCATCTGTAATTTATGAGAATCTACTAAACACTCAAAACTAGGTAGGTACCCAAATAATGTACCTAATGATTTTTATAATTAATTTTATTTACTAACCACATTCATTTTGATTATGATCATCAGCTAATGTTGTAGAATTTGCCTTTCCTAAATATCCCGACTTTCTTTTAGTCACATGGACTCTTATAGAAGCTGGAGTAATATTAGCACCATCTATACTAAGTTCATTAGCAATTTTCTTCCATACCTCATGGTTTATGCCAACTATATCTAATTAAGGTAATTAATAAAATTAATAATAATAATTTGTTTAGCAAAATCAATACACAATTTAAAATAAGATTAAACTACATGATACATTTATGCAATTTCCATTTAAGCATAATACTTGTATTAGCACATAAGTTTGAGTTAAGCACAGTATTAAAAGTAAAATAATACGAATAAATATAATTAAAAAATGTATCAATATCTAAACAAAATTAAACAAAGAATATAACAATATAACATATCAAAAAAAAAAAAAAACACTATGAAAAACCAATTTTATAATTTGCATTTTTGCATTACATTATTCAGACCTATTTATAGTAAAAAATTTAGAGTTTTTAGAAACGGTTATATCAAAAAATATATAAATATCAGAATGATAAAATCCCAGCCAATGAATATAAAGCTATTATAAGTAAGGAAAAACTTATAGATTTATAACTCTTTACCATATTACACCAAGCTAAACATTGCTATTCTATGAAACCTTAATAAATAATTTTAGATCTACTTTTGAAAACATCAGGGAAAAAGATAATGAAGGATATGATTAATCTAATGATATTTTTTATTTGCATAATACAATGAATGGGTCCGGAGTGGCACAGTGCAATAAATTGGTTATAGAGGTACCTATTGTAATTTGTATGTTATCACTGGAAGTAAATTTACCTAGGGTAATGAAAAATAATTTTAAGAAAATAACTAGGTTTTAGTAAAAGAATTGGTGTTTCAATTTTAATTTTGTTGTGATAGAACTCAATTAATTTTGTTTATAAATTACAAATTATTTATGCTTTAGGACTTATTAACTATTAATTTAATTAACAAAATTAGGAATATTGTAGATGTTATAAAAATGTATTTAATCTATATGTGATAAATTTAGTATACTTACTTTAAAAATTGTTTTAAAGACAAATCAAATTTAAAATATTTGTTTTTTAGGCTAATATCCTCAATTATATTGATTTTCTAGGACCAATGTCCAATGTAAATCAAGTACTTGAGTATTGAAATTTAAATCCTAATACTCAATAAGACTAAATAATATGTTTTTTATTTATAATGGGCACAAAAAGAAAAAAAGAAACAATAAAAATTTAAAACGTTTTTAACATTTACAATTTTAAAAAGGCCAACAATGTAATTTGCTGGAAAATGACCAAAAGTAACATTGGCCTTTCTTGACCCAAGCCACCGAATTATATTATATACATATTGAGTTTCCTATAACATTAACTGAGTAGCCACAGATTTATAGCTTTTAGACCTAGTTGTTTTTAAAACTAGGAACACACACATTAATAATATTTTCCATATAACGGGTAAGTATTGTATGAGTGACCAACCATAGGTAAATTGTGCTTAAACCTATACAAACTTAATAGAATATTTCTGAAATATAATTTATAAATGCATAGAGCATTAAGTCCTAGTATTTAAACAAAATAATTATATATGTTTGTAATAAAATAAGGCAAATTTAAAAAACTTAATTTTTATAATAGTATATAGTCCACCCAAACACGGGATATGAGTCGTGTACTTGTTTAAAACTACTCTAATATAAAAATATAATTATTAAACTCGAAGATATCAAATGTAAATTTGAATACAAACCATAAGGTATAAATACTTACTTTTTCCATCCTCACGTATCAACTGATCTTGATATTTTTTAATGGTAGCTGCAGTCACTTTAGATGAAACTTTTGGTGTTCTACCCATGGTAAATTTTAATTAGAATTGTATGATATGTTAATATACCAGGTACTGTTTAAACTCTTAAGTGATGTGTAATAAAGTAATGACGATTGTCACAATAATATAAACACCACCACCGCGGCCAAAGCGCGCCGTCAACTTGTTTTTGTTCACGTAGGTATGTGCATGCTTTGACATGCATGGTTAACGTATTTTATATACAACAAAGCACTCCGTTACCCGAAATATTTTAATTTTTCTGTAGTAATAACCAATAAGTATAATTGACTAATTATAAATATAAACTTATATTATTGACAGATTTTAAAATATTGAATTTTTTGTACTCTATGACTTTACTCTATGGTTTTATCTAAATGTATATGAATAATAAAAGTATGAGTACATAATATTGCAATATTACAGACCGGTACGCCAGCACGTGCGTAATTTGCACTGGCAATGACAATGTTGGTATTATTTTATTATGTTCCTGAAGAATTTCGGTTATTTTTGACATATCCACATAAAGCTATTGTAAGTTGTAACACGCATTTACGTATGCTGTAAAAGCATCTAACAATACTATATGGCCGGATTCAAGATATGAATTTTTACAATACAGAACGTACATTTTCACACGTCGGGTATGGTAGATAATTTGGTTCATACTTTATATTAGGACATACGTGTATCTATAGTAGCTACTATATCCTCTAACATCTGTTATTCCGTCCAAATTCCGTGTAGTATCAACTTTTAGTGCTCAATTAGTGCTATCAGGATAAACAAAAATAAAAATTGGTGCTACCTCCAAACCAGTCATCCCCATTTTTAAACTTAGCGGGATCATAGAGATTTCTGTTGAAACACATTTTCATATAACAGATTTTTTATAAATTTTTAAAATTAAAAATTAAACATACATTTTATAAACATATTTTTTATATTATATGAATTTAATATCAAACTAATTTTTTTTTATCAATATTCAAGATGGTTTTTTATCAATTTTTAACATATTTTTTATTGATTTTTTAACAAACAGAATTTT
>NC_042493.1:46106898-46109923 GCF_005508785.2 Acyrthosiphon pisum
ATTTTTTTAAACATATTTTTATAAAACTGATTTCTTATCCATTTTTTTTATAACGGAGTTTATTTATAGATTTTTATCAAATAGAATTTTTGTTAAAATTTATATTCAATTTATATTTTTTATAAAATATAAAATATACATTTTACATTTTTTAATTAATATAGATTTAATTTATGTTTTTCATAATATATAAATTTTTTGACAGAGATTTCTGTTATAACTTATTTTCATATTTAAAGAAAAAAATAGTAGTCTGATAAAAAATTTATATTTTTAAAAAATTCAAATTGTATATAAATATTAATAAAAATTCAGTTTCTTCAGAATTAATAAAACATTTGTTAAAAAATTGGTAAAAAAAGTTTATAGGAAAATGTTATAAAAAAATGTTGATAAAAAATTCATATTCTATAAAAATATTAATTGAATATAAAATTTAATAAAAATCCTGTTATATGAAAATGAATTATAACAGAAATATCTAAAATCCCGCCAAGTTGAAAAATGGGGATGGCGATAACTTTGGTTTGGAGGTGGCACCAATTTTTATTTTTGTATATCCTGATAGCATTAATTGAGCATTAAAAGTTGGTACTACAAAAGACTTTGATGCTAATGTTGCATCCGCTAGGACGAAATACGGGATATCCCACATGTCGGATGGTACATAGTACTAATTTTGAAAAAGATACCAGCGAAAAGCACTAATTAAGCACTAAATATTGGGGCTATAGCAGATTTTGGTGCTGGTGTTCAACGCGCCACGTGAAGTTAGCGAATTAAGGTAAGCACCCATGTAACTTTTGACTGACTACGCCAGTAATTTTGAAAATAGTTCCGTTAAGTAGCACTAATTGAGCACTAAATAGTGGTGTTATACCGGAAATTAGTGCTTACATTTTCCCACTAACAATACGGACCTAAAATTAAAATATACAAAATTATACTAATTTAAAATTATGAAAAAAATAAAATATATTTTATATATTCATGTTAAAAAAACTACCGAAAATACTTTTGATCAAGGATGTGCTTGTATATATACTTGATAAAAATATATTCAAAGAGTATATTAAGGATTGTAATATATCAGCACCCGGTTGGGAAAAACGGTTTTCCCGGTACTTGGTTTAGGTTACGAATTCCAAATTTTCGGTTACGAATGGTTACTAATCGGTTACTAAAACCTAGTTTGGTTTTGAACTTCCTAAGTAGAATATTTTAATGTGCGGGTGCTGGTGTAACGTTACGCCAGCACCCGGTTGGGAAAAACGGTTTTCCCGGTACTTGGTTTAGGTTACGAATTCCAAATTTTCGGTTACGAATGGTTACTAATCGGTTACTAAAGGTTGGAACCAATTTTGAAGAAAATAGTTGAGGTTGTGGTGCTAGTGTAACGAACCTCTTACTAACTAATATTATATTATATTAATATAATAAGGTACATAATTTTTTTTTTATAATTATTACATTTTTAAAATTTAAAAACTAAATAGGTAGTTGATTTGTGGATTTTTTTCCTGGCGATTTTTGTCCGGGGATTTTTATTTCGGGATTCGAAGTTTTTGCAATTTTAATTGGTAAAGCATGGGTATCACCGGCAACCACTGATATAACAAGTACCTACAAACATTTTAGATGATTTTCTAGCTGATAGCCAAGAGTCCAAGACACCAGAGAATCATGTTATATGCTCGTACTTATGGGCGGTCAGAGTATTTATTCTGATAGCCAGTTAACTACGAGTATATTATGTTTTTGCAGGAAGCAAGACCGTTCTGTTGTCGTTGAAGATGATGAAAGGGTAGTTGATAAATAAATATGTAGACAGATGAAATATTCTATGTGGTTTATTAAAATGTTCTTCAGTAAAATTTACTAAGTCCAAATAATTAAATTATTACACAAAGTGTCGTGAAGGTGCTTGAAGTACAGTGGAGAAAACACGTCTGAATACAGGCCGTCTCCGGTCTGCTTTTATAAGGGCCCAGGCTCTCCTACCTACCCCCCGGTCCATTGGCTTATCCATAATGTGTCATTATGTTATCGGTGTCCCGTGTACACGTGTAGACCTAATCATAATCAACATTATCAACATTCCACGAACCGTCAATTATTTGTTGTACTCGCATCCTGTTTTCTGGTTTTAACTATAATGTACTTTTATCTACTTTTATGTGAAGAGCAAGCCCCATACCCTGCCGTTAAATACATGGCTTGTGGTTTTGAATGTGTTTTGTTATATTATTATACTCGATTAATCCCGCCGTCTAGCGACCCATGTATTTATAGTTTAGTTATTATATGTAGATTATTGTGAAGGTCTTTCACTCCCCCTAGTATCATCCCTTACCTATGTTATTATTTTGATTATAGTTTATATACTCTCACCTTGATTACCTATGTTATTTTAATATTATGTTTCTTATACTGGTATTATTTGAAAGGAACGGATACTATCCGTTACACCTCCCCCTAAAAAGTTCATTTTTATTGTCTGAACAATAAAAATTAACTCAATTGGAATTTCCATCACTTCAAGCACCTTCCTATGGTTGAACGTTTACATTTATCATTATTACATTATATGTTTACATATGTTTGTTTACAATTACATAGTTTAGATACATTGTTGGTTTCACCACATATTTCGTGTTACATTTGTTATATATTATTGACAAAAGATACAAAGTACAATCCACTATGTATTTTTGACATTACAATCGGTATTTGAATTATCATCTATGTTAGTATTTTATATGTTTAACAAATATTTATTTTTATTTTTACAATGATAGTCTTATCTTATGGTTAATATTTCAATATAATATAAATTCCTTATTCTATTACAATATATTTTTTTTTTCATGCAATATGTATATACTGTTATGTAGTTTCCCAACACCATGTTAATATTATTTACTATGCTTATAATATGTATGTTTCTTTATGTATTATAATATTTCCTTACATTTCCTAACCCTTATATTATTTTATTAATATATATTTTTCCTATATTTTTCCC
>NC_042493.1:46110341-46114245 GCF_005508785.2 Acyrthosiphon pisum
TCTAATTAATACTATTCTTACTCATTTTATACATAATTATTCCGTTAATAATTTCTTTTTCTTTTATAATAATATTAAATAACTTTTTTATTCTTAACTTAATTAAATGTTGATTATTTATTTTTAATTATATATTATTTCTATTCTTATTATATTCTATTATATTTATGTTTTATTGTATTTTAAGTTTTTCATAATATATTTTATTATTATATATTTTACAATCTATTTTATTGGGGGTGGTACATCTTCCCCCCCTAGCTCTATTTCGTCTACTTTATTCATATTTGGTTTCTTTTTAGTATTTTCCGCGTAGAACCTACTTTTACGAATGGGTACCATTTCATAATGTGGTTGCCTCAACGTAGTTATTTTGCATTTGTATGTTATATATATAAAAAATTATTAACATTATTGAGAATACTATTAATCCCAATGTTAAATATAATAAGTAATTACGCGTATCGTTTACGGTTTCCTGTCCCGCCTGTTTTATTATTTCGTTATCTATTTCGTTTTGAATATAATCTAGCGAATATGCTACCTCGTGAATTTTTTATAATTTATGTGCGTCTTGTTTAATTATTAATTTAGGTAGATTTACATCCTTTATTTTATTAGGTATCTTATATTTTATGTTTCCCGATCCTATTTCAGGTATGAAATTTACATAATATTTAGATTTTATATCCTTCGCCACCTTCAAAGTAATCCCAGCTAATATGGGATATCAATTATTGGTTTTGCATTGCATGGTTCAAAATTATGTAAGACAGACAAAATCATGAATGTCATTATAAAATAATAATACTTTAAAACAATTTTTATAGTCCATACCTATCATTTACGTTCTGATGGAGAGTAAAACAAGAAGATCGTATGAATGTATCTTTCAATTTGTAAAAAATAATTTACTACCCACATTAAGACCGTGTAATTATAACAGATTATGAAACTGCTTTGAGGGATGTACTATTATCGGTATTTCCTGGAGCTCAATCTGTTGGGTGCTGGTTCCACCACAACCAAGTAAGAGTTATCTTATGTTACTTACTTTTAAATTTTTCATTAACATTTATAACATATAACTATATAAGCAGTGACAGACTGGCAAGGATTGCCAGGATGTGATCGCCCGTGTACACTTTGAAAAATAATTTAAACTAACTGCTTATAAGAATTATTTTTATTGGGTACCTAATCTATATATGTTTTAATTTTTAAAGGCTGTATGGAGAAAAGTGAAGAAACTGGGTTATTTAAACCATATAAATAATAATGACAATGCTCTAAAAGCGTTAAAACTATTAATGTGCCTTCCTCTATTGCCCGCTCTGAGCATTGAGAATGGTTTTTCATTAATAACAGCATTTGCTCAAAACCATGGAATTCATTTGGAACAACTATTTCAGTATTACCAAAGGTAGGTATTTTATGCACTATAGAAAACAAAAACACAAAATATTAAAGTTAAAAATAAATACTAAAAGGAATATAAATATTTAAACTTCAATGTATCAAAATAATAATATTTACAATTATGTACAGTACAATGTATTTTATGGCATAGGTACTGGTTAAGAAATGTTGGACCACACATCATATCGGTTTATGGATTACCTCGGAGAACCAACAACAATGTTGAGAGTTTCCACAATTCTCTAAAAGTCAAATTTGGCACCAACCATCCAAGTTTATGGATATTTTTAGGTAAGTTAATATAGGTATAATGATTTTATTGTTATTTCATAACTCATAAAATTATTTTTTTTGAAGTTTACAATATAAATTATAATGGTTAATTTTATTTATTTCAGATCATTTAACTAAATTAAATAAAAACTACCACATTATTGTCAATCAGCTGCACAATAATTTGAATCCAAGTAGGCATTTACGATTCAAATTTCTAGCCAATTCAATGCGAATCAAAAATGCAACACAACAGCTAAATTTAGGATTGATTTCCAGTTGGCAATTTTTGCAGAGATGTTCTTATGCAACTGAAGGGTACGAAAGGAGACAACGGATTTGGGCTTTGCGCAACAATGAGGAGATGGCCGATGAAGGACAGATTGAACTAGGGCAAATACCACCTGACGAATTACCTTTAGTGGTTGAACTTAATGTTGGAGACCCACCAGCTCGAAGGCCTAGGGAATTACCTTTAGAAGAAAGGGTTGATGTTGCTGATCCGCCAGCAGAAAGTTCTGTATGCATGGTGTGTATGGTAATAGCGGTAAATGGCACTGCAGCCGAATATATAATTTTGCCATGCGGTCATGCATGGGTGTGTGCGTCATGCGTGGAACGCTTAGAAGTGCCAAACTCGGTTTGTCCGTTGTGCCGATCACCTAATATTTCTTTTCAAAGGATTTTTTTTTCTTAAATGTTACAGTAAATTATAAATTGTTAGATCTTATTATTATGTTATTATTAATTATAAGATGACCAAAATAAAAGATAAGATGTTGTCATTGGTTACATTTGTTTGTTATATTAGTAATATTTTATTTAACTTGGTTGCACAGAAAATATAGTATGGCAGTATATTTACTTATTAGTTATTGACATTTAGAAATAGTACAATAATAATTTTAACCATTTTTAAGAATTATAGGTAACTGATTTAAGCCCTTTTTAACGTTTAAGTAACTAGGTACTAATTTTACAAATTATTATACATAGGATGTTATAAATTATTTGACAATCATAATAGTAATAATAACTATAATTGATACCATAATTTTTCAAGGTACAAAATACATATACAATAGAATTAAATAATGGGTATTTTCTCATTTCAAAAGCAAAGCTTATACTGAAATGAAAGTTCATTAAAAATGCAGTAAATTTTTTTAACTAGGATTATATTTATAAAATTATTAAAACCGATATAATGTTTATCTTAAAAAGTAGATATAAATTCTTATCTAGTATTGAACTATCGAAGGTAAACAATATTATACTATTTATTTAATTCTAATTAACATTAGGATTTTTTTTTTTGCCTTCTATCTTCTCTGGCCCGCTACATTTTTGCACATTCAAAATTGGCCCTCTAGTATCATTAAGTTGCCCATCCCTGATAAAGATGATCAAAATTAATAAAAAAGTATTTAAATATAATATATTATTCTAGGTAATTATATAAATCTAAGGTGATGACATGCTTCTTATAATTATTATATGATTTGTATAACTAACATTAATAATTGGGCAATATTTGCCAAAAGTAGTAGAACAAAAAACAGATCTAGTACAAGATTTTTCCTTACTCCTAGTATTATATTTATGATTACATTTTACGTCATAAAATTTAACGGATTACCTACATTTACTAATATATATATTGCACTGACGTGACAAGACACAATACGTGGACGACAATTTTATTAAATTCGAAGTCTGTAGTAGATCCCCATTAATTAGATTTACCTTTCCTGAACCCACACTGACTATTAGAGAAAAAAATTATGATAATTTCAGAAATGTACTTATCTATTTTTAAGAAATTTTTGAAATAGACAGCGTGAGAGACTGAGGGAGGTAGGTCTATAATCAGTAATATTTTCAGAAGCCCCTGATTTATATGAAGGAGTGATAACGGATTTTTTAAAATTGTGTAAGAATTATTCCAGATGCCTTATTATTAAAAAAATATTTAAAGGTATCGTTATAGTTTTGCATGTATTCTATTTACCATCAAAAAAAGAGGAATTTTCTTTTATGTTTATGATATTTACTTCTATTTAATTTAAAGTAATATGCAAGGCTGGGCAAGTAAATGATTTTTTTTAACTCAGTTAAGTAAATATGAACAAATAACAAAAAGTTAAAAGTTGATTTAACTAGGTTAACCCAGTTAAGTTAAAAGTTAACACACACTTTTTATTACTTTTTA
>NC_042493.1:46114509-46119404 GCF_005508785.2 Acyrthosiphon pisum
GAAATAGACTGAAATAGTGAAATATAATAAAATAAAAAACAAAATAAATTAACTTAACTTACTTATTGAAATGAAAAATTAACTTTTGAATTTCACGTTGATTAAAAAAGAAATTTAGTAAGTTAACAGTTAAGTTAATGAAAAGCCCAAACTAACTAGTTAATTTAAATAGTTAATAAATAATTAACTTTTTAACTCGTTAATGCCCAGCCTTGGTAATATGTGTTAAGACGATTGAGTCACTAAAATTACATTTATCATGCATATTAGGCCCGCCGTCCACCGGAGTAACGTGACTCGTGATATGATAAGTGACGTGAAGAGCGATTTAGCAAGTGACATGTCATACTAGTTATTTTTCATTACATACATACAAAAATCATTCATGTCCGTACACTGATCAGACCTGTCAGATCATGTATCAGTTTTGTGTAATTTCTGAAATTTTGTTTATGACAAAAGTACTGCATGTTCTACTTTTGTCAGATGTCACCAGCACTCAATCGTGGAAAAAGGTATGTACAATGTATTAATTATTGTTATTTTTATTATTTTAATATAAATAAATGACTATTTTTATCAAAAAAATTAAATTAAATAAATTAGGTAATGTAGTACTTACCTAGTATTTTAATTTTTTTTTTTTTAATTTTATTATTTTATTATATTAATATGTAAATTAGTAAGTAGGTATATTACCTATATTAATATAAATATTTATAGTCTTGAATAGAATAGGTAGTCATGAAGGACGATCCCGATACCAACGTATGTTTTGTACAAACTATTGAAGGATACCCTTGTTGGGCTGCAATACGATTGCGCGCGGTCCTTATCAACGGTACCTTTTTAGATGTACGATTGCGAGTGCTAAATTATTTTTGCATCTAAGCAACGTTGCCAAATATACAGATTATAGGTGCATGGGAAATATCCGATGAGGTTCCGATTGTGGTGATCCGTACGTTATTTATTACTTAATATCGCCGATACCAGATAAACTTTCCATCACTAAGAAGTAGATAATTTTATTTTAGATCATACTTTTATCTTTATTGTAAATTCCCTAAACTATGATCTCGCATTGTATGTCTATACGTATTTACTGAAATGTTAGTTGTGTTCGTGTTCGTGTCCTGTGTGAACGTATATTTTTCGCATTGTTAACATTTTATAATTAATTTTTAAAATGGAAAATGAAATTTTTATAATAAGTTCAGAAAGGAGTGATTTGTTAGTGGTGAACAAACACAAATTTCGACACATCTGATAGCGGGCAGATGGAAATAACAGATGGAGGTGCTATAAAAAACAGTGTACTTGTACAGTCTTAATTACAAGTGACAATAAAATAATGATAGAAATTGCTGGTGAGCATAACCACCTTGAAGATTCTACTAAAAAAAATCAAAAGACAAGTTCTAAGGGAAAACCGTAAACGTAGCTATAAAGTTTCCATAGAACATATAACGCCCAGTTTACTAGTGCTCATCCTCCGACATTTGTTGTAATAAGTACGCTTATGGAAACTCAGGCAGAAACCGTCACTAAATTATCAACCATTTCCAAAGGAAAAATCAAGCCAAAATTGAAGGAAGAACTAAAGAAAATAGAATTTGTGAATAAACAACACGAAGAATATCTAAAAAATAAAACACCAGAAAACTTACTTAAGTATTTAGCTATAATTGGAAATATGTATCAGGGCTTTAAAATTTATTATTTTATTTTATTTTATAATATAATGTCGTATAACGCACGATTATATATAACATATACGACAAATAAAAATTTTTTTTATAATTTTTTTAAGAATAATAATTATTTTAAATTTTAATAATAAGTTGGCAACGTCGCATCCAATTTTATGCGCAATCGTATGCCCAAAAAGGTAAAACGCGCGCAATCGTACTCCACCGCCTTGTTTGTATCATTCGAGGGCTGATTATTGCAACAAGGATACTCAAGATAAAGCTTGGGCAGACATAGGGACGAAATTCGATGCAACAGGTAAAATATTAGCATAATAATTATTTATAGTAGGTACACATATGGCATTTAAGGTATAACTAGGTAATTATAATTTGATTAGTTAAAATAAATTATTAAATTATTCCCGTACGTTAAATAATCTTTATATTATACACATTATAAAAAAAAGGATGACAAGTTGCTATTAATTATCATATTAATGAACATAATATTATATAACATTACATAACATAATAATATTTTAGTACGTATTTATGTATTTTTAAACTGTATAATTGTTTTGCCACGGTAACGATCCATGTGGCTTAACAAAATACTGTCAGAGTCTTTCCCGTATTTCGATAGCTGAATATGATGCATCATGATGGCCTTGTTCTATTTATTTGTATATTTTCTGCATTAGTTTCGGTTATTTCAATATTTTCTTCCTGAAATTCTTGAGGTGTTGAATATATACCATCATGCACACGAATATAGTTGTGCAGAATACATAAAGCTTTTATAATAATTTCAATTCTATCAACTTTAAAATTAATAGGTCGTTCTAAAATCTTAAATTTTGACACCAACATTCCGAACGCACATTCAACTGACTTGCGGCCTCTAGAAAGTCTAAATTAAAATTATTAGTCATTAAGTTAAGAACTGTGGATTATGTGTGGGAAAAATTGTGACAATAGTTATAATAGTGATAATAGTTTCATAAAAAAGTTACCGGTAGTTAAAAATACGTCTTGTATTTATCAACGATCGTCTTGGAAATGGTCTCATCACATTTTCGAGTAAAGGAAAAGCCTCATCCGCCACGAAGTAATACGGAAATGGTAGACTATTTTCTTCATTTGCAAACAAGAATCATCAGGCAGGTTAAGTTTTTTTTGAAGCAATAATTGACCAAAAGCGCATTCTTTAAAGACTCTCCCGTCACTATTACGACCAAATTCTCCCACGTCTACAGTGATGAATTTTCCGTCGGCGTCTGCGGTAGCCATTAATTTGATTGAAAAAAAACCTTTATAATTAAAAAATGACGATCCAGAATGTGCTGGTGCTTTAATTCGGATATGCTTGCCATCGATACTACCTACACAATTCGGAAAATTCCATAATTCATAATAACGATTAGCAATAGTTTCCCAAATTTCTCGATCTGGTATTGGCATATAAATAGGCTGTAAAATTTCCCATAATACTTCAGATGTATCTTCTATTATATTCCGAACGGTTGCTTCCCCTCTTAGAAAATAATAAGAAATTGATTTCATCGAAACTTCGCCCGAAAAATACCTACGTATTAAAATAAAAACGTATTGTAATACCTGATTATTTAAAAAAACAACCGACTTATTTAAAAAGTTTGTGTTAAAATAACAATATCGTCGGATAAATTGTTGGATAGAAAATATTTTTCGTGATTTTAATGAATTTTTCCAAAATTTGAAATTCAAATTTAAATTTTGTAAATTATTTTTCAGTTAGAAATTCATAAAAATTTTTTTTTCACAGCAAAGTAAGAAATTTTAATAAAAGGTTCCCAACAAGTTTTTCTACCTCTATCAAAAAGAAAGAGTTCACCAGAAAGTCACGCTTTTATAAAATTTTTTTTTGTTAAATTTGATTATTTATACCAGTATGAGTGTATGGCACGTCTCCGCTCAGAATCGTTGTTCGACAACTACTGTACAGCAGAGTGGTACCCACTTGTCCACCTTTTTTTAAATTTATATATTATTTACAAATATTCTAAGTTAATATTTATTTTATATTTGATTATTTACATTTTACAAACAATAAAAAGTAGTTTGTTCTATATTCAACACGAACAAGTGTCAACTATTTAAAAAAAATACATAGTTTGATTTTTGATTTTGGTATCTATTTTCTTAAGTTTCTCAGTGCAAAGAAAGATGGAAGAATTTAAGAGCATGCTACACAAGACACTTAAAGGTAAAACCTGCATCGGGATCGGCTACAAAATTTAAGAAGCCATATTACTTAGCGGAATATCTAAACTTTCTTGAACCTTTCACAAAATCCCGGAAACAATCAGGTTCGTAAATGTCCTGGTAAATATAGTTTATATTTTAAATTATCACTAATTTAGTATTAAAAGTTTATATTTATCTTTATTCTTATAGGTAATATGTCCAAGCTATTACCTGAAAACAATTGTGAACAAGAATTCACAGCTAATTTGTCTGAAAATGTATACGAGGAAGACTATGAAAAAGACCAGACAGATCAACTTAAAAACGATTCTACTTCAAATGAAGTACCAGATGCTTCAACTTCGAGTTTTATTGAACCAAGCTCAAAATTATGCACTAGTTCACCAATTGTTAAAAAAAAACGTATTGGTTTGGATGATGTAAATAAAGCAGCTCATGATTTGTTCAGGAGAATAGTGGACTGTATTAAACAAAATAAAACAAATAATAATAGATTGAGGGCACAATAGGTGCTGGCCAGCGGATGGGTGTAAAATATAACCCCAATTGGGTTTTTAAAAACAATTAAAATTCAATAATAATACTTATAAATATATATATAATCCACAAGAAAAAGAAAATAATATAAAAACCAGGCAATCCGTGGTCAGGCGGTGACGGTATCATCAATCCAGCCAACAGCCAGACTGTGAACACCTACTCTGCTGACCAACACTGCATCCAGCGTTCTCAACAGTTACTTCAACAGGGCAACAGCGCCCACGGGTCAAACCCCGACCGTCAACCGTCAACTGCCGGTTCACTCCAACAGGACATCAGCGTCCACAATAAGCCGCCGCGGAAGCGACAGCGACCAAACAGCCGTTCTCACCGCTCTCAACAGGGCACCAGCGCCCACCAAAGCCCGCCGTGGAAGCGACAGCAACAACAACAGCCGGTTTCCCGCTATTCCGA
>NC_042493.1:46119454-46122132 GCF_005508785.2 Acyrthosiphon pisum
GACTGCCTTGTTTACGCTTGGGAAGACGATTTTTTTTTTATTGAAAAACATAAAATAAAATATTTAGATAGGTATCTAGGTAATATTCGTTTAGGTTACAGTTATAAATTAGATTTTATTTACTGTATTGTATATATTTTTTAATGAGTAAGTACCTATCTAAAAATGCAATATATACAGGCCGCGTAAGTACGCGCGAATATTAAAAATACTACGGCGGCAATGCGGCATAATATACGTGTAACGTGTATGCATTTTATATTTACGCGATCCGCCACAGACGAAGGTTGAGAAAATAATAAACATCGCTCCCGAATGAGCAAAATCGTCGGCCAGCCGCCGACTGTGAGTAGTGGGCGTGGCTTAAACGTCGCGTGCTTGCGGATCGCGAAAACACCTAACAGCGCGTTCTCTCGGTCGTTGTATACGTTTCACTTTTACTGTGACTGCCTCTTAATAGGTCAGTGGTGGTGGCGTTCCGTAGTATGCATATGCAGGTATCAGTTATTACGACCATACAATTTATATATTCTTCAAACATCGGCGCAGCGGATACCTGTTAATGGCGGCAATGATGATGATCGGCGGTTCTTACAAATAAAATATCGATTAGGTATTATAATCATATTACATACGCAAACTCACATCGAATCACCTTCAAACGATCGCACGTGGCAAATATCGGCACAAGGGAGCTCACGCAATGAAATATTGGTGAAAGTTTAAAATAAGAGTGACGATTTTAACTCTAAGGCTTACGTGGAATTACACACGGTGTTTAATTGTACAGCAGTACAAACTATCACGTTTGATCGACACAACAAACAATGGTGCAACCGACGTAACTTTTTGGTTTATGATCGAGTCGATTTTGATTTTTATTTTTTGGTGTACCGCTAAAAAAGTAGATACATGAAATTATCACTGAATGTTTCTATTAGGCAATATTTTCTATAAACCATAACATTTTCAAAATACTTTTATTATTTATAGACATAAGAAGTTTTCTTATAAGGTTCATTTAAATTAATATCGATAAAAAAAATTTTGCTCTGTCAAAATACTTGAAAATTTAATATAGGTACCTGTGGTTCCTCATAAGTTGCTGTTAGTGGAAATTAAAATACAAAATGTGCGTAAATGTACAATAATATTTTATTATCGTCTAAGGTTAGAATTTGGACATAATTCGTTAAAATCACGAAGATTTACAAACTATTTTGAGTTATAAATCCATAAAAATGTATCTTTTTATATCTAAGATTTGAAAATTAAACACTAGATACTTAATGTTTTTTTTTTATTTTTATTTTATTGTTCTGTTAATTTTTAGCAATTTATGTGGTGTAATAATGTACCTACCCCTTCAGCTTTATGTGTACATTTTGTAAAGAACTATATTACTTTAAAATTATAAACGTGTTATGTTAATTTGGGGGATGATGATTATTGGTTAGGAATGGTGAAGGGGAGATAACCTTCACAACTAATCTTCGAATAAGAAAAATTATTTTAAGAGCGGCTGTATAAATGTTTCCTCCCGTCTCGTAAAAAAACGAACTCCTGGTGTCAAGATGATTTCTCTACTGATTCGCGAGTCCATACGTTCGGCCGACGACAAAAAAAAAAAAACTGTCGACATATATTGTATTATAGTACCTATCTTTTCGATCTATGTATACTGCTTTATATATTATCAGTGTTACCGTCGTTGGTGTAAACTTGTATATTGAATAGGCTTCCGTAGACATTCGTTCGGGTACCTACCCTACGGTAATACCCAACACAATTAATATAATAAATCTACGGAATTCGACACTATTCATTGTGGTGGTAGTGAAATCTCCATGTGCCGTCGTATGTCATCCCCAGACCCAAATAAATCACCAAGGTAACATAAAAACATTTTTAAATCTTCTGTGTTGTCCAATATCTATACCTATATGTTGTGGACCATTATACATTATATTATTATTTTCTTCACTTTTTTTTACATGGGTTATATATTTGGCTATAGAGTATAGAGTAGGTATACATAATTGTATATCTATATTATTATAACCAGTGATGATCAAGTTGTGGTCAATATCCGGAATACCATTTGTATCGAAAAATGATAGAAATATATTATTGAACAAATACAGGTAATACCAAGCCCGGATTAAGATAATTTTGGGCCCGGGGCCAAACAATTTTAGGGGCCCATATCCATAATCAAAATTTTGGTGACCCACAAATAAAAATATTTCAGAAAAAAAAATATATTCATCAATTTATTTCTTATTTTTTTTTTTAAATACAAAAATAAAAATGTTATTAAAAATATTTTTTTCTAGATTTTTGGGCAGCAAACTCTTTAATTATATCATCGGTATTAATTACCTCCAAAACATCACTCTCTGAACACAAAACCATAAAACTATTTAAATTTTCTTGAAAAGAGCTTGTTCTATACTTGTTTTTTATTCGAGTTAAGACAAGTATTTGTATTTAAATATTTTCTATTTTTCTGAGCATTATTCTTAGATACTTTTTGAAAGAAGTACTTTAAATACTATTTAAATACTTTTAAGATTGATGTATTTGTATCTATATTTAAATACAAATTAAAAGTATCTTTTTACAAAACTGTATTATACTAATTACTTATTAATATATTATTTTATATACTTACATGA
>NC_042493.1:46122182-46137550 GCF_005508785.2 Acyrthosiphon pisum
TTTCAATAATATAAGTTATAAGTTGTATTTGTAAAACAAAACACTAACACTAACCACTGTTAAACGTTAAACGTTATTATGACTTCGATTGAAGACTATACAAGAGACAAGACTTGTTTCAGTATTGTTTTCGTAGAAAAATAACATAAATAGAATTTGTTTGGTTAATAAATAATAATTATTGAGGAATATGTTTTATCATCAAAAACAGTTTGATAACTAAATCTATTATTACTAATGATGTTTCAACCGTCGTAAATCGTAATCGACGGTATTCACTGTAGTACTGTACTCGTGATTCCTATAATTCCATTGCATTATCATTATCATCCTGCTAAAAATAGACGATAGTCGATAGCATAATAATAACATAGGTGATATCCATATTCCATATCCATTATCAATATAGTATTTAGCCCACCACAGAGTACTCTATGTATAGGCGTATAGCTTATAGGAAACGTTAATGTATGATAATAATAATGATATAAGTTTATATTATTATTTATTATCATTGCAAATCTCTGTATTTTATCGCATATAATATATTATATTTTACATGTTTCTTTTGAGTTTTGATTTACGAAATATACTATTATTACTATATCCAAATATTTCTGATTTAATAAAAAAAGTACTATTCGCCAGGGGCCCACTTTTGTTTAATATCCGTGGGCCCAGGGCCATGGCCCCTCCTGGCCCCCCCCTTAATCCGGGCTTGGGTAATACATTCATTGAATAATTTATCAAACCTTTTGATGAAAACTGAAAAATTATATCACCGATCGAATATTATAGCCTATATAGGTAATAGGTACGTTGAGATACCTAAGAATAATAATTAAAAAGTGGAAACTTAGATAACTGTTCCGATGATCTATTGGAATTTAATAATAATTAATAACAAATTTAATTATCATTTAAGTTATAAGTGTATTTAGTTATTAGTTCATTTAACTGTATAAATTGTTCGAATTCATACACAAATTAAAGTTAAAATTATAATATCGTTAAAATATCATCTAAATAAATATATAACACGATCTTATGAATTTATAGTTTTCTGTAGGTAATTTTAAAGAAATATAGATTTTGCTTAAAAAAAGGATTGTCATATTTTGATAACGGTAAGGTATACTTATTCCTCCCTATTTGGACATAAATATGTTTCGCCCTTATACAATTATAGTTCTGGACCTTGGGTCTAAATGGGCCAATCTCACTTTTTGGTGAAAATGAGATAAATGGCTTAACATATACAATTTTATGTATATTTTCTTGTGCTAGAAGGGCGTATCTTGATCACTAAAATTACAAGAAACAGATTGGCCAATGTCACAAACAAAAATATTATTTCTATTTCTATAGTGACCTATCTGATTTAAGTCTTTACTCTTTATAGTCATTATCTAATTCATAAAACTATAAGGCTTATGTGTACTTTGGCCCGTATATGATAAAATTAAATAAATATATTGTCTTATCATTGGCCATGTTGACGTTGTTTATTGATAGTGTTATCAATATTCTATTCTATAATTATTAAACGAAAAAACTATTAAAATTATATTTAATAGCAAGTAAACACTACATCGTCAAACAATTTTATGTTAATATCAAATATTATGTAGTAAGTACTTATAGTTCAATATTTTTTAAAACAGTTATTTATTTTTAAATCATTATAATGAGTAAGAGATCAAAGCGGCTGTTGTCAATGTGCAACAACAATACATTTAAAGGTACTATTATAGTCTATTGGTCATATTTAAAAATATTATTTTATTTAATATTATATATAATACTATCATAATATTTAAATCTAGAAAATACAGTCGAATCTGAAAGTGAATCTGGTAGTATTTCAGTAAATTATGATTATTCTAGTGATGAATTTTATATTCCACCAACCAAAAATATTCAATCTGAAGAAAGTAGTGATGACGATATTCTAATTAATAATAATGGTAGGTAACACACTAAAATTATACCATAACATCTATACTTTAAAGTAATGTATATATATTTTTTTAAATATATTTTTTGAAATATCATAGGTTTTATTGAGATTAATCCCGAAAACCTGATAAATACACAAAATCCTGAAAACAACAATGAAAATTATGAGAGTTTTGATATTGAAGGTAAATTAATAGTATATACTTTTATAATTTTTGCTTTACAGAAATAATAATATTTTATAATAGAATAATTTCATATTATACTATTATTAGTATGCACCTATTATTATATTATACAAATAAATTAAAAACTTAATACTATAAAATATTATTGAAATAATACTAAATAGTATTTAAAGTATTGAAAATAAAATAACAAGATTTTTTTTTTCATTATTAAATTACTCACTCTAATATTATGGTATTTTAAAATTTAGTGGTGAACTTCCCTGATGTATCTAATGATACAAGTATTGTTGAAGATATAGAACTAGTTATTGGTGAACTTGGTACAACTATATATCTTATAAGCTGTTATATTACACAGTTATTTTTATCCTATTCATATAATAATATTTTAGTGAGTATGAATTTGTTATATTTTATCTTTAAACAAATTATGTTAATAGATATACCTATTAAAATTAAATTAATATAAAAATGAAAATCAATTGTTTTGATTAACTGTTATTGAACCTAAAAAGAGTAAAGTTAGATATAAAAAGTATTTTTGGTAATAAAAAAAAAATTAAGTTGTTATTTTGAATATTATTTTATAGTTAGTTTTTAATTTTGTTACATGATTTTTTTTTTATAGTTGAGTTTTAAGTTTATGATATTAAAACAAATCAATATTTAAGGCTGAATAATAATAATAATAATATCTTTAATCTTATAAACTGTTATATTAGAAAGTTATTTTTACCCTATTAATATAATATTTTAGTGAGTGTTAATTTATTATATTTATTTTTAAACAAATTATGTTAATATATAAATATTAAATAAATATAAAAATGAAAAATCAATTGTTTTGATTAATTGTTACTAAACCTAAGAAGTGTAAAACTAGATATAAAAAATATTTTTTATAGATATTGATTATGTGGTTTTAGGGCCAATGTCGCGTATTTTTTTATAAACACTGATTTTCATAGGGCCAATGTCAATAAAAAATACATAAATAAGAACATTAAAAAACCAAACGTATACCATTAGGTAGTATATAATTATGTTATGATGATTGCAAAAGGAAAAATGCATACAATAAGAATTCAAATTTATATGAATTTTTGAAGTTCAAAAAAAACGTTATTGTTTATTATCCAAAAGTGTTAAATAGTGAAATTGGCCCTTTTAGACCCAAGGTCCAGAGTTATAATGAGTAAGTATTATAAAAATGATATTACTAATAACAACTATTCTTGTAATTCAATTAATACAGTAGATAGATGTAAATTAGTGAATGGATGAAAATAAAACAATATTAAAATAATTTAATAGGTACGATGTTTTATCTTTAAATAATTCAATATTTAAATCTATTGTAATACCTCATGTAACACGGGTACCTATCAGTAATAAATGTCCCAATACACAAGACGGATTACCTTTTTTAGTGTAGCAAACTTCGGTTGATACCTGTAATAAATATATTATTTTCGTATACATACCTATATTATTTAGATTAGGCTTAGAAAATGTGTTAATTAATGTGGTTACTCCATTGGCCACTGCAGTCAAGAAAATTTTTATGGTAGGTATAGGTCTTCTATAAAATTTAATCAAAGCAGCACGTGCAGTTTAAACACGAATATACAGACCCTTAAAATCGGTCCATGTATTCTAGATTTCCGACAATTCAATGTTGGCGTCACGTTGTCGCACACCTGCGACACAAAAGAAATTGGTCGCCGCCACCGCCGCAAACGCTTCATTCAAACCCTAAGTAGAAATTTCAATTAAAAAACACCGTACATATAAACGATTTTGCACGGTCCACTGGCACAGATATTATACTACCTACATGTACCCATAATAGAAACACGAAAAAACACGGTCCTTAACATCGACACTTCAGGGTTGTTGTTGAGTATATTATGTTACCACTGTCATCCAATATTATTTTTCCTAGTTACCTACACGTGTCTTAAATAAAACATTTGGATAATATTGGACATATTATATTGAAAGAATTTGGTAGGGATGGTATATAATACATGTCAACATATTATAAAAACAAAATATAAGCTGAAAAAACCGTATTACCTATTAAATAATATTAATAAATAATATTTTATTATTATTGCATTTTTTCGGTTTTTAATTTTACTAATAATAATAATCAATATATAAATTGTATAACTTTCTCCTAAACAAAAGATTTGAAAATAAAGTGATCAGTTCTTCAAAATCTGCTTTACCATCTTAGTGGCGGATAGGCCCATCGGAAAATCGGGATCTTGCCGATGGGCTGGTCCTTGTGTGGGCTGCATTAAGGATAGATTATTATAATATGATAACAATAAAATAATATTTTTTTTAAAATTGACATAAAATATTATTTTGGTGTTTTGAGATCATAAGTGAATACATGTAAATTGATAAATATTAATGCAATAATAGGCATATTACAAACTGCGTTGGTAGAAATAAATCATATTAAAATCATAATACCTATAAGATCATAGTTTATGCCCTATACATTATAATTATAGCCAACATGCAATAGGTAATTGAGACTGGTGAAAAAAAACCATTTTCTAGGATATATTTTATTTCCATTTACCTATCCATTGTGGTTTATATGTGATTGTGTGTATAGTGATTAGTGGATGATCATTAATTTGCGTAAGTTCCCCGTACTAACTGCTAAGATTCTTGGAAATACGTGACGTACCTACTACCTACATACTACACGCAGACTATATTTTGAGATGAAAACATTTTCAACATGAAGGTCCCAAAATGCGGAAGATAAATTCCGATATTTAATTATAAAAAACATATTTTAATTCCTTATTCTCTTTTCTAAATTATGTAGGAAACGGATTTTTGAACTTTTGTATTGTTTAATTAGTATTAGTACCAAATTTATTTTTTTCAAAATTTAAATTGAACTTCTGGAAATATAATTTTTTTTTCCACTTATTGGTATAAATGCTCAAAAAAAAGACTCGTTTCGAACAGCCTTAATGATTGTGATCTACATAAGTGCAACTAGGAGGAACTGAGGGCTTAGCCCCCTCAAAACTTGTAATAGCCCCCGCAAAATAAATTATTCATTTGTTTCCCAAAATATTAATAAATCTAAAAATTAAACTGGATTTCTTATTTTTTTGGGAAAAAATTTAATTATCTGATTTTTATTTAAACTTTACAATTATTTTAGGTATATTGCCTATGATAAACATGGTAAATACCATTAGCTGTATGCCTGTATTTGTTTTAAGGAAACAGTTTATGTCGGTAAATTGATAAGATTACTATACATAATGAATATTATGAATTAAAGTATAGACTATAGAGACAGTGAATTTCGGAATATATATACCCGGAAAAAACCCCGACCCCTGGAAAAATAACCCCCAGATCACTATGTGATGACAACTAGGTACATGAAATTGATTATTTTTTAAAAACTAATTAGTGTAATTATCACAATAATAATATTTAATTACAATTATACTTACTAGAAGTATAATACACCCACTTTCCATTAAAAAAATTAAAATATAATAAATAATTTTCAAAAATAAGAATAATATTATTTTATTTTATATCACGATTTTAAACAACATTATGTTAATAGCCTTTTTAAAAGATTAGGTACCTACTACAACTATCTGCGTTCATTGATAATTTATTTGAATTATTTGACTTATCGGTCATTCGAAATATTTTTATTTTTTATTTTATAATCTTTTTAATATTGTATCTACAGTAAAATCTACTTCTAATAATAATAATTATTATTATAAATATTTACATTTTGCTGGCATTTTGCTTATCGTCAAAATATTATTAGGAAATTTAATATTTTATTTTTTGGGATATTTTTTAATATATAATATTAAATAAAATTATTATATATTTTTTAAGAAATAAGTTAAATTGTATTAAATATAGGTACTTCCTTACCTATATATTTAAACTTTGAGCATATTTTGGATTTTTAATTTAATTTTTATTTAATCTCTACTTGATTTTTAATTTTTTCTATGATATATGATATTCATACTGTATAGTGTCACCTAGGCTGGGAATTAACGAGTTAAAAATTAAAATTAAGTTAAAACGTTAAGTTAACATTAACTCGTTAGGTACTTTTTTTTTTCAAATTAACTTTTAACTGAATAATTTACTTTTTTCAAGATTAACGTGTTAACTTCAAGTTAATTTTGTTTCAAAAATATCTAAATTAAGTTAATTTTCGTCTGAAGAATAATGCAAATTTTTTAATGTTTTTTTACTTTGATGTATCATTTTAAATTTCCCTAGTAATTTTCTTGGCATAACGAAAAACTATCTAATAAACTATATTATGTGTCTGGAATTTTTTACTTTTGCACATTAACAAATTTTAACTTTATACTAAGTTAAGTTACTTTTTTTTCAAAGTCAACTTTTAGCTGAACGAGTTAACGAAAAAAATATGAGTAACTTTTAATTTAACTCAACTTAATTATTTTAAAATAACTTAACTTAACGAGTTAAATAAAATCGATAACTTGCCAGCCTTGACTACCTATAAGTATGTATTTGTAATTAAATATTAATAATGTGATATTTACACTATAATTACAGCTTTTAACAAATATTGGGTCGATCATTTTTATGTGTTTGTGAGTAATATAAACTAATATTGTAGTACAGGGATTATTTTGATTACCACAGATATTATATCTGTAATAGGTAGTATACTATTATTGTGAAAAATGAAATTTGAGTAAATAAACATAAAAGGTTTATAAAATGTAATTAACTTTTAACTACTATACAAAATGTTTTTATATTCATAGTGGTTACAAACTACCTATTTAAGGATATTTTCTGTAAATGTCCAAACTTCAAGTTTAAGTTCGGAACAGCTTAACCTTATCTGACTAACCCAAGACTATTATAGTTATTAAATATTTAACTAATGTAGAGGAGAGGCCAAACATTAATGTTGAAATTGTAAGTTAAGGAACACCTTATTATATGTGTTAAAAGACAAAAACACTGTTTTTGGGAGGTAATAATAGCTATATTTGCGGTTCAAGGGCCGGTTTGATTCTTATTTCCTGGGCCAAAAAAAATATATCAAATTGAAAAAATTGAAGAAGTAAAATGTACTAACAGAAATTCGTACAATGGACAAAATACTTTAAGTGATCAAAATCCAAATCAAGAATATTATAATAATTGTAATTATAATTATTTACCTACTTATAATCAACATTTTGTTTAAATACGTTAAAATGTAAAACAACAAATATGGAACTTCATTCCAAAATATATGTATAATATTGAAACTAAACAATTTTCAATCTGTCAATAGTATGATCAACCACTTAAATAACTGTTAGTTCATATCCAAGTTTTATTCAAACTATTTATTCAAACTATTTTATCTAATTATTTATATTATTTAATAATAAAAATACAAACATTTTATTTTGTAAAAGTTGAAAATTATTCAGTTTTTATAAAATATTTTTTAAATTCTACTATCATGCCTAATTGTTTTTTTTTCCTAATAATTTTAATTGCCCCACAGCTTTATTGAGGCATATAAAGTTATTTTATTATTTCCAGGGCTTGAAACCGTTTTCAAAACCGATTTCAGAAACCGTAATCAAAAACGAAACCGAAAAAAATTGGATACCGGTATTAAAATTAAAACCGAAACCGGAAAAAATTGGATACCGGTATTATAATTTAAAACCGAAACTGAAATAAATTGGATACCGGTATTAAATTCAAAATCGAAACCGTAAAAACTTGGAAATCGGCAGGGCTTGAAACCGATTTCAAAATCGGTTTTAAATACCGGTTAAAACCTATTAAAAATCGAAATCGTTATCGAAATCATTATAAATCAAAACCGGTATCCAACATTAAAATCAAAATCATAATTTCCCAAAACCGATATCTAAAAATTAAAATTAAAATCAAAAAAATGAAAAACCGGTATCCAACATTAAAATCGAAATCATAATTTCCTAAAACCGATATCTAAAAATTGAAACCAAAATCGATAAAATTAAAAACCGGTATACAAAATCGAAATCAAAACCGACATTTTTTCAATCGGTTTAAGTAAAAATAGTAAATACTAAATAGTATGAAAATAAATGTAGATACTATAATTTATTGCAACGGTCAGACGTAATGTGTTGTCGGAAAAGATTTGGTTGATACGGGTTCATAAAATCATAAATCATAATTATTAATACATTACACTACCTATGAATAGTATGAATACAACATGTCATGCACTCATACTCATGCCTTATTGCTTATCGTTGTTTGCTGGCAACCGATGCTCGTGCCACGAAAACTGTTATAAATTTAACTTTGGTCACAAATTTTAATATAAATAAACTGTTTTATATATACGTAAACAATATAATGAATATATACTAATATATACTAATATAATATATTTAATAGTAAGTAGTTACATAATAATAATTAATAGAATAATAGAATAATAGATTTATTTATAACAAAATAAACTAAAATTAAATGTTCATATTAATCATAAGTAAATGATATATTTATCATTGTGTTTGTTTTTAATTTAAATTTTAAAACCCCACATCCCTCATTAGTGTTCGGTTTGCAACGAACCGGTCTGGACGTGTACCAATTACGAAACGAAATGATACGAATCAATATATATATATTTATATATATTTTGTCATTACTTATTTTGGAAATCTTATATTATAATTCTATTATTAATACCTACTTATTATTGTCGTCGGTTTTGATGGAAATCGTTATCGGTGGTGGGAGGTCGGTCGGCGATCACGATTATTAGTAATTAGTAAGTATCGTCATTCGTCGCTATCATCCGACACGACAGATGAAGACGTCGTTAACTTACTGTTTGTATAGTTTTGTGCCTATTTGTACGTTACCTGTTTTAACATTGTGTCATTGTGCATTTGTGTGGTTACTGAAAATTCAAAATGGGAAGAAAAACTACTAATCCCGTTGGAAAGTTGTTTTTAAAATATAATGTGGATAAAAATGATTCGTCTTGTATAATTGAAGGATGTCATCGAACAATAAAAGGACGTCATAGTCAAAACTTAGAGACGCATATTCGAAGTTACCATGCTGACGAGTATGAAGTTTTGGTAAAATCTAAAGTGCAAAATATTCAAAAGATAAAAGTTACTGAAAATGAAAAGCGTGAACTTCAAGATCCTACAACACAATCAAAGGTAAATAAAATAAAATTGAATTTTTTTTTTCTTATTAAATATTTGAACAGTATAATATTTTGTTTGAATTTCAACAGTTATAATATATCGTCGGCTAATAGGCCAATTGTTGTAACCCTCAATTATGAAATTGATCGGGAGGCACTAAAATATAGTTTTTTTTATGATGCTGTTAGCTTAAAAGCTTAATTTTTGTTTTTTTAGATTCTAAAATAATATATTTATAAAGGAATGTCATACTTACCAAACTAAAAATATGATATATTGTTTTGTACTTTTGTTACTCCAAAGTGAAGTAACTAGTTGGTTACACTACTTGGCCTATAATAGTATGAATCATTGTGGCTTGATAATTTTAAACAGTGATGGATGCTGTAATTTACTTAAAATAATTAAATAGTGCCAATTACTGTAACCCTCAATAAAATATCTAAATATTATAAAGTATAATTGTAATTGAAGACAACAAGTCATATTTAATTAAACTTGTTTATTGTTTATAAATATAAGAACAATATTGTACCTAATAACATATATTAAAACAGCACTTATATATTATTATGTATAATTGGAATTAGACAACAAATTAAAAATTAAAACAGTACTTATATTAATATTGTATTAACTAACAAAAAATAAAAAAAAACAATTAAGTACTTACTAATAGTTAAGTATTTTTACTGGGTAACTTATATACAATTAAAAAATATTTAACAAAAATCATGACAATAAAGGTGTGGTACCTTTAATTTTGATCTGGTTCAGTCTGTACTACAATCTTCTTCATCAGTCTCTTGCAGTGTATCTTCCACTATTTCATTTCTTTTTAATGAAGTATACTCACTATGATACCTGTTAGGTATGACACCACTTTTACCAAGTTTTAATAAATCAGTATATTTTGCTACTGATATTGGATTTTTTTTTTTAAATGCCCTCTAGACAATTTCTTGTAGTCTCTTACACCAATTTGTGTATTATCATAATTATTTGCCTCTTCAAGTACCTCAACCTCCATGGTAGGACAACTATTGTTTATGCTATTAGCTTCATTAATAATAATATTATTATTTATATTATAATCATTAGTACTAGTACACATGTTCACTTCAGATGTAACATTATAATTAATAATATTGCAGTTTTCTAGGCAGTTTTGATTTTTGTTATTAGTGCTCAGTTCATTATTATTAATTTCTGTTGGTATGTTAATAACTATACAATCTTGAACACAAGTCATAGAATCTTGAGTTGTGTGTTCATCTACTTCATCTTGATTAGAAAGGACAACTTCTGTATTTTCATTTATTCTCAATAGAATAGAGTTTACCCATTTTTGAACATTATTCATTTTATAAATCGATTTTAATTGATTACTTACATTTTGCTCATCGTTTGTCTGTATTCTGTCTTTGTTGTAATTATTTGGCAAAACAAAGTTTATCATCTTCCTAGCCCTATTCAATTTAGTTTTGGTATTCATACTATAGCTAGTGTATCTGATATTCTTCTTAGTATCGTCTAAGTTCTTTAACATAATTCATTTCCGCATAAAAATATAGTTTATTGTTTTAAAATAAAATGTTCAATGATGACTGATAAGGTTTCTAATCAGTCGATTTGTTGTTACAAAATATAAACTCTATTATTTTTATTTATGTGTTTTCAATGAATAATAACAATATTGTGTAACAGTTATATAAATAATATAACAATAAATTACCGTATTCATTTAAATAAAACATAGTTCAAAATAAAACTTAAGTGTAATTTCATACTTTCATAGTGGGTTACGCTATTTGGCCTGTAATATTAGTATATTATAGACAACTTAAAATACTATACATAGATATTATGCTGTAGGCTTACACTAATTGGCTTGCTGAAGAAAAAATCGTTTGAAAATGTTGATATTTACGTTGTGGCTTACATCAATTGACACTGTTTTAACAGTGTTGCTTACACTAAAAAACATTAAATTAAGTTGAATTTAGACTGGAATTAATCATATCTGAGGGTTACAATATTTGGCCACAATGTGTATTTTCTCTATAACAATATATTTCAATCATAACCTGAAATTCGAAAAAAAGTGAGAGTTACATCAATTGGCCTATTAGCCGACGATATGTTATATAAAATGTAATAAATTGAGTCTAAAATGAAAATGTATATATTTATTTTAGAAACGTGGTCCAATGGATGACATTATTACGGTCACAAAAAAAAGTCTTAATGTCAAGATGAATAAGATCATATTGTTAAATGCTTGTACAGAAATGGTGACTGTAAATGGTCGCCCCTTAACCATTTTTAATGTTTCTGGTTTCAAAAAAATCTTAAAACCTTTAGTTGAAGCCATCGGTGGTGGTAATTTATTATTATAATTACTTATTACCTAATTTAGTTTAATATTTTAGAATTTGTATTACCTGTATTATGATCTTGACATGTTATGTTGTTGTTAACAATTTTAGATTTCACAATTAACTCACACAACATAAAGAAGCACATTTTTTCTGCCTCCAACACAATAATTAGTGAGATTAATGATGATGTCAAAAACAAATTAATAAGTCTAAAAATTGATTGCGTCAAACGTCATTTTCGCTCTATAATGGGAGTAAATATCCAATACATTAAAAATGGTAAAGTTTGTTTGGTTACTTTAGCTATGCGAGAACTTAATGAACAACATACTTCTGAAAATCTAAAAATATTGGTATTTACATTACTTTAGTTTTCTAGGTACTATAGGTTCAATCATTTTGACTTAATATGCAAGTGTTTATTTATTTTTAGCTTCTTGATGTATTAAAAGCGTATAATATTAGAAAAGAACAAATTTACGCAAATACATGTGACAACGCATCAAACATGGTAAAGTTGGCGAGAATTATGAACGAAGAATGTGAAGTGGTACCTAATGATGAAGAAATTAGTAATGTTACAAATCCTGATGGAAATAATGATGATAGTGATTTTGACTTTGAATATTAAAATCAAGATGGTACACTTTTGTCTATGGATGATATTATAGAGAGTGAACTTTTCAATGATCAATTTGTGAATAATGGTAAATATGTTTTATTTTATTATATTATTAATTAAAATGCTAAGTAAATATTTTCTTGCAACAGAGAGTACAAATAAAGAAGTTGAAGACTTTCAAAGAATCTGTGATTGCCGCTATTGAACCGAAATCAATTACATCTTGTATTCGGTGTTCTGTGCATTCCTTGCAATTATGTGTTCTGGTTGGCTTGAAAAATGCACCGATAACTAACTGTATAACTGAAGCTAGAAAGGTGATTTTAAAATAGAATTTGCTCACCATTATATACATTTTTATTAAATATTTATAAATTTCATAGATTGTAAAAAAACTAAGAACACCCAAATATGCTACTTGGTTAAAGAGAAAAAACCTAAAGTATGCAATTATTGACATAGAAACAAGATGGAACTCGCTTTATAATATGCTGTTTAGACTGGTAGAGTTAAAAGAATTCTGTAAACTTCACGAAGAAACAAATGCTGATTTAAAACTTAACAATTGTGAATGGGATTCAATCCAAAGTATTGTAAGTTAAATAACTAATATATTAATATTTTTTCTAATAAATTATTATGTTTTACTTCAAACTTATTTATCTACTTTATAACATTTTATGTAGATAATTAATTAACTTTGTGAGTTTTGTTAGGTTGGCATTTCTAGGTGATCATAATATTATAATATTTCTAATATTTGTCTTTTTTTTTTAAGTAATATCAAAAAATTACATTACAAAACATAATACAACTAATACTGAATTACTAAAGTATTTTCAAATTAATGATTTTTTATATAATAAATTTTAATTTGATGTTTAAATGATTTATTTGAAACATAGGTCAATGCGCTTAATCCTGTACAAATAGCAACAGTGGCATTACAAAGGCAAGATCTGAATTTGGGTGACTTTTATGAGATATGGTTGAGAGCTATTCATGGATTGACTTCCAATGGTTCGATACTAGCTAAGACTATTAAAACTGCTATGGAAAAAGAAATTCAAGAAAAATATCTGAAAAATAGTACATTTTTGGCAGGTATGAGTATTTTTTTTTAATACTCTATGAGCATTTTTATGTATACCTAATAGTTAATAATTAATAATTAATAATTATATTTTAGCGATTTTTCTTGATCCAAGATACTAGGCCTTACTTCTAATCAAAAACGTGATGCTATAAATCGTCTTATTGTTACTTGGGAGACAATACTTTTATTAAATGGCGCAGATCGGACTTCTGAAAGTTCTGAGTTGCTCTTAGATGATACAGGTATAATAAATTCATCACAGACCTAATGTAGTTCAATATGTTTTTATACCTACCGCCATAATTATTGCCCATCTAATATAACATTTTTAATTTTTTGCTAATTTTACAGTTAATTCATGTATAACTGAAAATAATCAAGAGTCTGAAGATCCTTTTGAACAATTTTTGTCATCTCAATCTTCTGTGCTGTCTCAATTGTCTACTACATCCAATCTTACAGAAGCTATAAGCACTATACTTGATAAATTTAATAATGTCCAGCGTGTTTCTCACACAGTCAAAATAATTGAATATTGGGAAACTCAAAAAGTGCATTGGCCCGAACTATATCAGTTAGCGAGTGTTGCTCTAGCAGTTCCAGCTACTCAAGTAAATCTATAATATATATATATTACCATGCTATATTGTTAATATAGTATGCTAATATTATATACTAATATAATTTTATACTTTCAGGTTAGCGTGGAAAGAAGCTTTTCTGGCTTAAAGTTTATAGTCTCTGACCTACGTGCATCATTAGACCCAGACGTTTTAGAAGCTATAATGATAATAAGGTGCAATGAGCAATTTAAAAACAATTGTTAAATACTGTTTTGTAAATGTGATAGTTGAAAAAATGTTATTAAATAAAAAGTTATTTCTGAAGTATAAACAATAGTTTACATTATTTTAATTACTTTTTTATTTTTATTTATTTAGTTGTTAGTACTAAACTATAACTGATCGACAGTTAAATAGTATATTTAATATAGGTGGATAATATTACAAATTACTTATTTAAACAACAGATAATATTATTGCTAATTGGGAATCGTATCGTCATAACTTTTATTCCACATAAGAGTATAAGACATATAACATGAACAATATTTACATGAAATATTGTCTTACTTGGTACTCATATAGTATTTTTTTTGTTAAAAAATTTAATTTTATTAAGGTTATTAGTTTTTAATATCACAATGCAGAAATATTGCACAGGTAAAATGAATAAGAATGGCATGATATGGGTCAATTTTGTGTTTTTTTAATTCATCAGCTTATTAATTTATTGAATGTTACAGAAATACACGTAGCGAAAATACTATTTATTGGTTAGAGCATTTATTTTTTCCAAGTTCATTAAATTTAGAGTAAAATACTAAAATCGCCTTTTTACAAAATATAGAATATTAATAATAGTACATTTTATTATTTTACGGCATAAATTGGTATTTTTTTTCTATTTTAATGTCTAACAAATGAGTAACAGCTATAAGGATTTATTTTTTGAAAAAATTGGTTCAGTAAATTTGAGTACTATATTCAATATTGATAAATCAACCATTACAGGGCAGAACTAAAAAAATCATCAGATTATTCTGAAAATTGGTTTACATATTCCTACTTGGATTTTGGGAAAAATATTGTCTTGTATATTTGGAAATGGAATTTTCCTTACTCCTTTTACGACAACACCGCAGAAAAATTGAAGGACTTCCTGCAAAACAAAAGATTACTCCAATTTTAGAAACTTCAGAATGATCAAAATAATTTAAAATTTTAAATGGTTTGAAAGACTGAAATTTATATAATTTAAAACAATTTGAATTCTATAAAGATGCTAGTCATGCATAACACACTATAAGTTTGCCTATGT
>NC_042493.1:46137946-46148854 GCF_005508785.2 Acyrthosiphon pisum
AAAAATATTAAAACCGTATCCAAATTAAATCGAAATCATATTTCCCAAACCGATATCTAAATTTAAAATCAAAATCGAAAAAATGAAAAACCGGTATCCAAAATCGAAACCAAAACCGAAATTTCGTAATACCGGTATTGAAAAATTGAAAACGATATCGAAAAATTTAGAAACCGGTATCCAAAATCGAAATTTCGTAATACCGGTATTGAAAAATTGAAAACGAAATCGAAAAATTTAGAAACCGGTATCCAAAATCGAAACCGAAATCGAAATTTCGTAATACCGGTATTGAAAAATTGAAAACGAAATCGAAAAATTTAGAAACCGGTATCCAAAATCAAAATCGAAATCGAAATTTTTTCAATCGGTTTCAAGCCCTGGAAATCGGTATTAAATTCATAACCGAAATCTGAAAAAATTGGAAACCGTTATTTTTTTTTTAACTGACGTGTTTTTAAATAAGTAAATTCCATTAATATGCATAATTAATAATCATAATACAATTGAGATCATAATTAATTTTGTTGATAAACATTTCATTATTCGCAAAATTATTAGTTGCTTTATAAATAGTAATGACATAAATTAAAGTTACTAGCAAATACTATATATGACAATTGACAATACGAAACAAAAAATGACAATTGTATAGACGACATAGCCCCTGAAAATACTTTAGAAACCGGTATACAAAACCGAAATTTCTTAATACCGGTATTCCTAAGTTGAAACCGAAACATTTAGAAACCGAAATTTCATAATACCAGTATTCTTAAGTTGAAACCGAAATCGTGAAATTTCAAAACCGATATACAAAATCGGAACCGAAACCGAAATTTCCTAATACCGGTATTGAAAAATTTAAACCGAAATCGAAAAAATTAAAAACCGGTATACAAAATCGAAACCGAAACCGAAATTATTTCAATCGGTTTCAAGCCCTGATTATTTTGGTAAAATATAATATAAATTCTAATGAACTGTCATAGAAATTATAGTTCATTTGATTCATTTAGTAAACACTGTAAAGGTCATAATTTTGTTCATCAACAACCTTTGGTTAATATAGCTACATCATATAGTGTTCCATTAAATTTGAATCTAGTGTGTGCTAGGGAACCATTCTGAAATAGCTGATGATCAGGAAATAACTGTAGCTAAGTTTAAAGAAATAATTACAGGGGATGCAATAGCAGTAATGTCAAAATGGTATAATGAATCAGTTGTACCTAGAAACAAAGTTCAAACGCTTATTAATGATGTAAATTATTTTAATGAAAATTGCTTACAAACATTAAAAACTTAAGTCTTACACAGTTTAAAAAACAATGAAAATAATTGTAATTCAGTTATCAAAACATCAGAGATGTTTGATGTAGTTATTGATCCCTTTATAAACCTACAATCTGAGTATAAGCGTATACAATTATTAGAAAATATGGTCCTTTATATAAAACCTATTGAAATTACTATTGGCAGTAAATATAAAGAAGTTATGAAGGATGGTAATATTTTGGTTGAAACTATTAATGTGAATATTTGTTTTATTTCATTAAGATCTGTCTTTAAAGTTTTTTTTGAACAACCTAATGTTTTGAAAACTATTTTGAAATATTTTGATGATTTGATGTCTGAAAGTGAAGACACTATATCTAGTTATATACAAAGTGAAGTTTGGAAAGAGAAATGTCGTAATAATCTTGGCTAAATAGTTATACCTTTCTTTTTATATTTTGACGAGTATGAGACTGCTAACCCACTTGAATCTCATGTTGGGAAAATAATAGGAGCTGTTTATGTGTCTTTTGGATCATGTTTTCCACCAGAATTTAGTTCATGTTAAAACTATATTTTTCTTGCCCAACTTTTTAATGTTAATGACAAGAAAACATTTGGGAACAAACTATTTTTAAATAATTAATTGCTGAAATTAACTATTTACAAAGTAACGGTATAAATTTAACTATTGAAAATAAAAGTATAACTGTATTTGTTTGTGCCCGGTCTAGAGAGCTGACCGAAAAATCAACCGGTAAGACCGTGATCAATTTATTTTTCACGGAGTGCTAATTTGCGCCTACTAATTCTCGGGTAGGCACCCACAACTACGCTTGGCCAATGGAGCACAGGCAATCTATTTATTTTGAACGGAGTGCTAAATAATGCCTACTAATTCTTGGGTAGGCACCCACAACTACGCTTGGCCAATGGAGCACAGGCAATCTATTTATTTTGCAACGGAGTGCTAAATAACGCCTACTAATTGTAGGATAGGCAACCCACAACCAAACTTACCAGTAGAGCGTAGGTAAACTATTTCGCGACGACCATACCCAGAAAAGGAATCCTGGAGTGTATGCACTGAGGAATCATGAACAAGATGATCCGTGTAGCTTACGAGGACGGGGGGTCTCTACAATCTGATCGGTCTGGTGCAATGATCGTAGAGAGTACAATCAGGGGTAATAGTTCGTAAGATTAACTTAAACTAAGTCAGTGGTTGGCCGGCGACCGATGTAATCTGGACGACCGTGGCGGCCTCTCATACACCCACTACGGGTGCTGGCGGTCTTACGCAGACCTGGCAATCACCGACTCGACGACCTTGGCGGCCTCTCACACATCCGTTCCGGGTGCTGGCGGACTTACACGAGTTTGGCACACAACACTTCAATGTTGTGGCAGACGTTGTGGTCGCAATAAAAGCCAGTAGTCGACTCAATGTCGACGGTGGAAGCCCAAAACTGAGACGTATGCTCGAAGGATGCGGATTCAATATCGCGCATATGAATATATATAGATATAAGAAAAGACTTACTTATTGGCGGCACAACTGTGAAGATTAGCATAGAGAACGTAAAAAAAGGTTTGACATATTTGATTATAAATTATAGGCATTATGCCTTACGTCCAAATTAATTAGTTATCCATAATAATTTGAAGTTGTTTTATGAACTATTTTTGTTTTGTTAGATTAACATCATCCGTTTTTGGTAAAATCTGTTAAGTTAAGAAAAACAAAATCACGAGCCAAAACTATAGTAGCGTTATTATACGGAACGTTTCAAGGAAATTTAGCAACAAAATATGGAGTCGAACACGAAGAAGTGGCAAAAGAACAATTAGCAAATATTTTGGGCGTCAATATTGAGCCATCGGGATTATTTGTAGATAGTTAACAATTCTACTTGGCTGCCTCTTGAGATGGATTTATCGGAGATGATGGATTAGTGGAAATAAAATGTCCATCTAGTGCCAAAAGTGTATCTCCAAAAGAAGCAATAGAAAACAAAATAATTAAATGTTGTATATTGGAAAATAATATAACACTACATTTAAAAAAAAATTACAATTATTATTATCAAATTCAAAGGGCATTTCACGAAAAGATTATTGTTATTTTTGTATTTGGACTCCAAAAGGTAAATAATTTTTTCCTCAAATAATAGGTATTTTATACGAAAAAATATTCAGAGATGATAATTTTTGGGTCAATTCTATGGAGCCCCAATTGCCATCATTCTATATGAATAGTATGATTTTAGAATTAATTGATTCGAGATATGACCGTGGCCTATCAGATATGGTTTGTAATATTACTTTTTAAATTATTTGTATAAAAATATAATGTAATATAATAATGATTTTTGATTATGAAACAATAAAGTGATTGTATTATTTAGTACTGTGCATTTTGAGACTTGAAAGAACCGAGAATAGTGAGTATTATAATAAAAAATATCGCTTCCGCTTTGCGCTTACCAAATTAACATAGATATATAGTTTAAATTTTTTTTAAATCTAAAATTTTTTTTTGTTGTGTTTTAATTTTAAATTCTGAGTGGAACGATGAATGTATTAATTTTACAATGATGTGTGTTTTTTTTTTATTTTTATGTCTGTCATCACTTTTTAGGACAGTAAAAGTGCTTGAATTTTCTTCAACAGTATATTGTGATATGATTAATTTGGAATTTACTATAGGTATCTATTATAGGTCAATTTTTTTTAACACCATAGATAAGTATAAAATATGTCTTATACCTAGACTGACATACCGTCTCCGCTCAGAATCGTTTTTCTTTTACAATGATATTATATCATTGAATTCAAAATTAATAGGTACCATCCATTATACAGTGACCCACTTGTAACCTACTGTACAGCGGAGCGACATTCACTTACCTACCTTTTTTTACAATGAGTACAAGCGCTGTGAGCGATATCCACTTGACCACTTACCCACCTTTTTTAACTTCGGTAATCGGTTTTTTACCAAATAGTTTTTACCTACTGTACAGCAGAGCACCTTTTTTAATATGCAATTAGTTTTTTATTGAAACATCATTATAACCTTTTGAATACACGAAGATAAAATATGTGTAAATAATAAAAATAGTTTATTTTGGTTATTATCATCGTAATTAATAAGTTCTGAGAATACCTGCGTTTTGCAGCTGATAGGTAGGCGGTGCGCAGTGGTACGACAACGCGATAATTGCCCAGATAAAGCATTACACACACTAATGTTCATTCACTACTCACACAATGACACCGTTCAAATATACATGTAATATATTCTGCCTAAATATTACTCCTTAAAATGCTCCAACCCCCTTAAATATATATTTTTTAAGTCCCAGAGTGAAATTCCATATTTAATTGGTCAATTATTGAACACTCAACATTTTAATGAACATTTACAAGCATATGAGGTTAAAACTAACACTAGTTTAATATGCATTTCTTTTAACAGTCTTTTAGTTGAACATAGCCCATGTACTTTAAACACATCATCCAATGGTTGTACATACATATCTTGTAATTTATAAATGTATAGATATTATAATATATTATATGATTTTGTTTTTTTTTGTATTTTTGATCTTTATAATAAAATTATTAACCGTAATGGGTTTTTGTATCTTTATTCTTTGAAATTATTATATATTTATTTCCTATTGTTTTCTCCATTTGTGTTTTAGTAAGTAGGTGCCTATCTATATTTAATGCATTTTGTATATGTAAGTATATTAAGACACGTACACACTTGTAACATTATCCGTCACGCCGTAACATCTTTCCACCAGTTATCGGTAAATTTGGCCACATCAAAGGATGTTACGCGCTAATGTTACAAGTGTGTACGCGGCATTTTATGTTATGAGTATATAATATTTAAATATATAAAACAAGTATAATGAAAACTTATTAGTTATTTTTAAGTTTTTTAATTCCAATCACTAACGTACATTTTATGATGGTTATTTATGTAATAGGTACTAATTTATAAGATGTTAAATACCTACATACTTAGATTTTAAAAATATTTGTAGGTGCATTTGCTACCTAAGGTCTTCAGAATATTATGTAGTGTATAAATTACACCACAACCATATACATAATATTAAAATAAAAAAAATAACCATCAACATAATAACTATGTTAGGACAACCATTATATATTGCAGCTGTAACTATTTTGTATGGTTAGATACACTATATTATGAGACTATAAAATAATAGAACTAACCTAAATATTATGTTACATGTTGTTGTAAACATATATACATCTAATATACAGCTGGTGTCTTGAGGTGACGGAAGTTCGAGGGCGACGCTGATCTCAACGGACCCGTTGCTGGTGGACTTACGCGTTGAACCTCTCGTGCGAGAGACGGGCACTTGAGGACAGCGAACCACAGTGATAGGGAAAGCTGCAGGCTAAGTTTATCGGATGAAATTAAGTGATATAAGATGGCAATAACTTACGAGACCGGGTACAGGATCAGATTTATTTATTTGTCCTCGCAATGAATAGGTATAATGTAACAGGTGATTTTTACTCCCTAGAGATTTTTACTGGTGGAGTAACAATTATCGGGAGTATATATTTCCTATACTAACAGGCGATTTTTACTCCCAAGCGATTTTTACTGGGAGAGTTGTAATCATCGGGAGTAAATATTTCCTATGCTAACCGGATATTATAACTCTAATCTCTCACTACCAGTCTAGTTTAAAATATTTTTCAAAAATATTCAGAATATGTAGGTACCTATTTAAATGCTTGGTGTCATTTTCATTTTAATACGTTCGTGAAGTTGGCCCACCTAAGTACTTTGATTTTTTTAAAATCTATGCCATTATTTTGCAAGCTATTTGCAAGTCTATTTGTAGAATTTGCAAGTCCAAACTTTCATCGTAAAACCAAAAAATGTAAAGATGGGCCGACTTCACGTAGCCCACCCACTTTGACCTAGAACTTCGAAACCAGTATCAAACGAAAGCTAATGATTAGCAAGTATTTGAAAACCCCTTTTTGAAATTTGCACGTCCTTAAGGCGGCCGCTATAAACTTTTGAACTTGTGAAGTTGGCCCACCCACTTTGACATCAGCACCAAACGAAAGCTAATGATTAGCTGGAATTTGGAAGTATGTTTTTAGAATTTGCAAGTCATTCAGGCGGCCTCTATAAACTTTTGAACTTGTGAAGTTGGTCCACCTACTTTGACCTAGAACTTTTAAACCAGCACCAAACGAAAGCTAATGATTAGCAAGAATTTGCAAGTCCGTTTTTAGAATTTGAAAGTTCCCCGTACGACCGGTATTAGCTTTGAAGTTTGGAAGTTGGCCCACCTAAGTTGTCCCAGAACTTCCAAAAAGGTATCAAACGAAAGCTTATGACTAGCAAGTATTTGCAAGTCCAGTTTTAGAATTTGCAAGTAACTCGGGTGACCAGTAAGAGCTTTCAAAGTTACGAAGTTAGCCCACCCAAGTTGTTCTAAAACTTTGTAAATGGTACCGAACAATAGCTTTTAATTTGCAAGTCATTCAGGTGGTCGCTATGAAATGGCTTCTTTTTTTTGAAGTTTTGCAGTTGTCATTTTTTACTCAAATTAGTTTTTTATTTTAATCGGTGTTAATAAATTCATATATAATATATAAAATTTCTGTTATACGTTTTGAGAGGGCTACGCCCCCTCAAATTTCCGCCTATGGTAGACTCACTGTTTCTCAAAGACCTAAAACTTCAAAGTGGGTATCAAACAAAAGAAAATAATTATAACAAACATTTGCAACATTGCAAGTCACTATGGCGGCCACCATTAGCTTAAAAAAGCAAAAATGTAATTTGGATAAAAAAATTCAACTTTTTTTATAATTGATTAATTAGATTTTTCGTGCATTTTAGATCGTTTATTCAAATTAGATTTTTTTTATAAATTTAGGATTTTTTTATTTAAATTACTAGAATACATTTTACTTAACATAGGTTTTAGATTCTGAACGAAGTGATGAATGTATTGATTTTACAATCATTTTTTTTTTTTTTTTTTGTGTCTGACGACAACTTTTGGAGCAGTAAAAATGCTTCGATTTTCAAAAGTTGTACCTTTTCTGAAAGGAAAGTGAATCTAGTTGGTACTTTGGGGGGTCAAAAGTGAAAATTTCCCAATACTTTTCAAAAGCGGCAGGAAAAACCTTAAAAAAATAACGGAAAAACGCGAATTTTTACGCAAAACCAATTTTTGACAAAAACGAAAACTTAATTTTTCTGTAACTCAAAAAATAATTATTGTAAGCACTTGAAATTTGCAACAGATGTTTATATTAGCGTTGTCTATACAGGGTTAAATTAAAAAAGTGTTTCGACTTTTTTTGAGCTATTTATAGACAAATGAAATTTTCAATTTTTCTAAGTATTTTTTTTTAAAATAACGATAAAAAATTTTTGGTTGGATAGAAAACTTTGAAAATTTAATACAAGGTTTCTTATAAGTTGTTCTCACAGTGATAAAAAAAAAATTGAAAATCGTTAGTCACAATTTTTTTTTATAAGTGCTTAAAGTTTAAATTTATACGAGATATGTCAAAATTGCGAAAATTTGCAAGTAATTTTGTGGTTGAAAAATCGTAAAAATTTTTTCTTTTATAACTAAGTTTTTAAAATTTGGTACAAGGTTCTCCATAAGTTTTTCTTTAAAAATAATATATCATAGACTGACAAATCATCTCCGTTCAGAATCGTTTTTCGTATACAATGATATAATATCATTGGATTCAAATTTAATTCCATCCATTACAGTAACCCACTTGTAACCTACTGTACAGCAGAGCGACATCCACGACTTACCCGCCTTTTTTTTTTACGAAGTGTAGATTTATTTTATTCAATTATCTTTTTTAATTATAGGTATTTATATTTTGTTCATTCTTTTCAAATTTTTCATTAAAATTAATTTTTTATTATTATCGATATCAATAACACACTTATTCGTTTACAATTTTAATGTATAATTGTATGTTGATGTGTCCTTAAAAAATTAAAGCACTGTCAAAGTATTAGAGCAACTGTGGCACTATGATTATTGTTCCAGTCTCGGCCAGAAATTGAAGGCTGTGTACGCCTATGGTATAAACTATAAAGTATTCTTTATAAGTACACTCACTGTTTCTCAAAGAACAAAAAGAATTTTGTGGACCAACCTTCAACGCATTCGTTTAAAAGTAGGGAAACAAAAAATAGTGTATATTTTGCATATACAACAAAATAATTATAAATATATAAACTTGAATACAAATTACAAAACATAAACATGATAATTCATGTTAGTACAGTAGAAGCCGCTTATTAGAAACACGGATTATTGATACAATCGCGTTATTGAAACAAAATGTACCAGGACGGATCGCCCGTATATTAGGACATTTAAATCGCTTATTAGAAACAATCGGTTAATTGACACATTTCACTTTGATCCTAAAGTGTTTCTAATAAGCGGCTTCTACTGTATATATCATAAGTCCAAAATGGACATATGCTGGAGACTAGCCCTCCAAACATTTTTCCTTCAAAAAAAAGAAGCCATTTCATAGCGACCACCTGAATGACTTGCAAATTATAAGTAGGGACTTGCAAAAACTTGCAAATTAAAAGCTATTGTTCGGTACCATTTACAAAGTTTTAAAACAACTTGGGTGGGCTAACTTCGTAACTTTGACAGCTCTTACTGGTCACCCGAGTTACTTGCAAGTTCTAAAACTGGACTTGCAAATACTTGCAAGTCATAAGCTTTCGTTTGATACCTATTTGGAAGTTCTAAAACAAAGTAGGTGGGCCAACTTCACAAGTTCAAAAGTTTATAGAGGCCGCCTGAATGACTTGCAAATTCCAGCTAATCATTAGCTTTCGTTTGGTGCTGGTTTCAAAGTTCTAGGTCAAAGTGGGTGGTATTACTCCCTTTATATTTTTACTCCCTCTATATTTGTACTCCTCTTTATCTAGGGAATAATAATCGCCTGGAATAATTATTATAATACAATTATGTAATAAACAAAACAATCTAGGTACATACCTATAATAATATAATATTAATATATTTAATAAAATAACTATCTTAGTGGCTAGATCATGTCACCATGAAAGACGTGTAATTAAAAACCATACAGGATAGGTAGGTACTGCTTTTAATTATGGTAAATATATATATTGAAAATATAATATTATACTATGACCTCAGCTGTTAACTTGAAGTATTATAATTTATAAGCTTAAGTTTAAATATATCTAGTAAGTTATAACCACAAAAGCTTCTTATCTATTAATTGTATTATTATTATTTACTACCTATCGCGTACATATATAAAAAAAAATGTAACAATTTTATTAAAAAAAACACACATCATTGTAAAATCAATACATTCATAAAAATAATTAAAATATTGGGATTTAAAGCAGCAATTAGATTAATAAGAAGTTCTATGGGTAAAGAAAAACAAGTGTAACTTATGCATTTTATAATGTATAAAAAAAAACCTAAAAAAAAAAAGTAATTGTTGGATTTATCGAAAGGGGGCAAAGGGCTTTTTCTTAAAAGGATACCTCATAGGTGCGAATAAGAAGTGAGGGCCTATCCCCTCTTCCCAAAAAAAAAAATAATATTCAGACTGAGCCCCCACGGGTCGGTTTGGTTTAATTATGGATAGTACCCCCAAGACAAAACTGATATTGCGCCTATGGCGGGGGTCTTCTACAATTCTGGGACAGTAGGCCTATACTGGGGCCCGGTCCACCCCTACGATGTATTTTTTTTTAATCTATTTTACTGATTATGCTTATTATACGACTGTTACACTTATTCATCGTGTGACGTGTTACTCTGTAAGTTAAGTGAAGATATTCTATAATTATTTACGTATATATTAGCACAACAAATCATGACAGAATTGTATTTGTCAAAGGTACCAATCATGTTGGAAGCCCCTTGGTATCATGGGGAAGGGGCAATTCGCAAATGCCTCTCCTATAATATAATATAATATAACCAGATCATATAATATTTTAAGTAGGTAGTTATTTCAAATGAAAATTTAATTCAATAATAAACAATTACTAATTACCTATTTTTTTTTATAATTTTACGACATTTCAGTAACAAATTAATACCTATTTACAAAAAAAGGAATATTACAAAAATTAATAATTATTTTACTTTTTTTATACCTAGAAATGTCTTCGTTTTGCAATTTACTAATACCTGCTGTAGCTAAATATTGTAATGCTTGGAATCCAACCTTGTATCGTAGGGTCGTATAATCGTGTGTAAGTGACAACCAAAACTGTACCGACAACCCGATCTTCATGTTGTTCATAACTCGTGTGCAAATGAGTTTACCTATGTAGTAAAAATATTCATAAGTCGCTTAAAAATTGAATTATCATAAAACCCACAAATAAACACAGATAATGTTTTTACCATCAAGTTTCATAATAGGTCGATTAACTCAAATGTTAAAACTAACGGTTCTTAACGTGATCTGCTGATCGTACATTTGCTATGTTACGCACTTGTAAAGCAGATACAACAAATATCTGTGTAGCACATAGGTGTAAATAGGGGG
>NC_042493.1:46148954-46149385 GCF_005508785.2 Acyrthosiphon pisum
AGTTATTTTTATCAAACTTTTTTACTAACATGCTGAGTGCCTGCGTAAAACTAATTTATTATATAACAGGTATACAGATGTAGCATATGTTCAGATAATATCATTAAACTTTTAAGAATTGCAATGATTATAAACTGTTTTATATTTCTTATAAAACACGACTAATATTATTCATGGATACTTGAAACTTTTAACGTATATTATTATACTTTATACCAGGTGATTCTTTTATCATTGAACACTCATTATTTCAAAAAGTGTACATTTTTTTGAAAATATTTTTTTACATAGTTTCAAGTCCCTTATAAAACAACGTTTTTTTAAAAAAATTATATTTTTAAATATTTTTTATCCTTATAATTTTTTAAGTTTTTTACTCTTTTGATTGACAACATTGAGTTTTAATTTTATATTCCAAAACAGAATATTTT
>NC_042493.1:46149435-46151006 GCF_005508785.2 Acyrthosiphon pisum
CAAAAGTGTTTCATCTAGTCGTCTTGTTAATAATCTGTAGATTGAGAGGATGCCACACCCGCATGTGTGTCTCCGTCTTTTAAATGTACAACATAGCAAAAAGTGTCTTGCGTGGGACAACTTTTCTCTCACCATATTTGTTGTAGACTACACAATTTTTACAACACGTACAGAAGAACTTAATCTGTGCAACAATGTTTTTTTTTAATAGCACTATCCAATCATTTTTTATAAGCAAATGAAAAAATACAAAATGTTTAGAAGACAATGATTTTTATTGTATTTATGTTATCTAAAATATAGGATTGTTTTATAAATTATAATAATTAATTATAAACAAGGAAACAATGAAAACGTGCTCATATTCATGGGCAGTCTTTTATCCTGCCAAAGATAAAGATAAATATCGTTATCCTGTTTTCTAAGTTATTTTGTTGAATATTATTAGGTATGATCAATGTTACACATTTGTTATACTATTATAGCAGAGAATGTTGGAACCATAGATCTATAAACTAAGTTTTTATTAATTTAGTTTATAGGTCTATGGTTGGAACATAATAGTGAATTAGTGAAGTATTCACTTAGTCACTTATTATGTTCCTCAATATACAACTTTTTTGTATTTATTCATTATTGATAATTTTTACTTTGCACAAGTCCCCTGTACACCCCCCTAGTTGCGCCAATGCCTATGGTAACATATGTAATTCATTATTATGCACATGGTCAGGGGTGGATAGGTAATATTTTTGTAACAGGGAAATATTTTAAGGGGCCCACCAACAGAAAAAAAATTTCCTCACTTCGCTCGCATTACATATTCAACCTAACAACTTAACTTACAAATAAAATGTTGTCATAGGAACTATTCAAATCATACTCGTAGAAATCAACTTATGTTGGTAATCATTTACAATTTTATCATATTTTCAAATTTCAATATATATTAATAATTTTGTTAACACTGCTTTTAGAAATCACTTCATTAATAATTTGTTCAGTCAATTCCAACCAACAATTCTTTTTCTAATGACATGAGCATAAAACTTTCTAATACATTTTGTGACAAGGTGCTCCTTTAATAATTTTTTATATATTTCAATTTTGAAAATCCACGTTCACATCTTACTTGAGTGACGGACAATGATAGACTAAGTATAGTTATTATATTAGATTTGTATTAGATTAATGATAATCGTTCTTTAACATGACAATACGTTTATAAATATCATATTATTAAGTTCAATAAACATAAACATTGAATTAAAAAATATACTTTTATGTAATATTAATACCGTTTATTAATAGGATTATAATCAAATTCATTAGTCTAACTATTTCACTTATTTAAGTAACAAACCATTAATTTATCGTTTTAATATCATCAATTATTATTTTAATAAATATATTAAGTACAACCGATGAGTAAAAATTAATTGTGTCCACAAACACAAGTTTATGATATCAACCACAATTATTGTTAATCAATAAACAATATTATGTTGAAATAATAAAAACATTCGTTGTGTCAAACAAAATGATTAATAAATGGCGTTTATTCATATTAA
>NC_042493.1:46151298-46153944 GCF_005508785.2 Acyrthosiphon pisum
ACCAAAAATTAATCACGCTGCAATTATTCATTAATGTGTATACAAAATTATATAATATTATGTACTATAAAATATATATTAAATACCCAATCATTTCCGACAAATTTGTATTTCGTATTGCCCATATCGGGATAGATCGTGCAGTGTTTGCGGTCGACAGTCGGTCGGATATTTCGGTCTTCGATTAACGATAACAATTTAAAATACTATGTTAAAGATCCATAAGCAAATTGTTTATTTGTCGTGGTATTATTATATTGTTAAAAATAACAGTAATAATAATTTATATAAAAAAAAAAATAGTTTTAAATTTAAATTATTTCTATTTGGTGAATATTTCATTTTGCAAAAAAACAATGTGTACATCCGAGTGGGGCCCCCAACATAAACATGGACGGGGGCCCACAGGGAAAATCCCTTTTTCCCTATGGGCCAATCCACCCCTGCACATGGTATGTAATAAAAAAAAAGTTTTTGCAGTTTTTCATGTTAAGAAGTGTGTCTATAAACCAGTGGTTCTCAATCTTTTTAGAACCGCGACCCAAATTTTCTTCCAAAAATCTATCGCGACCCCCATGGTTTTACATTTACAGAATCAAAAAAGTAATCGAAATAAATCGTACCAAAAATACCCGTTGTAATTATTCCCGTAATAATTCGTATATTACTTTATACTTCTATAAGTACTTATATTCTATAGTCTATACAATTAAAAAAAAACATAAATTTCTTACAACCTGTATAATTTAAAAAACTTCTCGCGACCCCCCAAAAATTGAATCGTGACCCATAGTTTGAGAAGCGCTGCTATAAACGATTAAATAATTCGCGGAGCACAAATTGTTTGTACTCCGGGCGGCCGTGTAAATATTAGCTACATGCCTCGACACGTCGGTGAGTAATGTTTAATATTGTGTGCACCGAACCTATTTTTATTCTTCTTATTAGACTTCGGTATTATTATTGTCGCCAATAGAATGGCTACCATCGTTATCTAAGAGGTGAATATTTATGTTGTATTGTATTGATAAGTAACAAAGTTACATGTTGTTGTATGTTTATATTTAATCATGATTTATACAAAGTAGTGTCTTATCGCCTATTGTGTCAGTTTAATTAGTAAACAGTCACCTCTTAGATAGCGAATGGTGGCCATTTTGTTGGAGACAATATTTTATACGTATGGACTATAGCAGTCAGATATCTAGTATTTTTTATATATCTGTGGGAGTACCTAAAAGCAAGATTAAAAAGCGTGGCAATCATTAATTTGAAATTTAATATAAATAGTAAACTAATTTTTGATTTCAACGAAATGTATCTAATATAATAAATTATATAATCATAAAAATCAACTGTTACAACTGTTTTGACCCAGCTCGTGAGGTGGGTCGGAAAAGTTATACCGGTATAACAAATATTTTAAACCAGATTGCAAACAAATTTCTTTATTTTATACCGGTATTTATTTTGAGGGGAAATTCATACCGGTATGGATCAACGAATTTCTGGGGTATCAACTAATCACTTATCAGTGGTATTGGCGATCAAAAGCTTATCAAATTGATAAGCTGAAACGGGCGCGCTGTGTATTATTTATTTGTTATTTTTCCATCTGGCCCGTTTCAGACCATCCCCGCTGGCCTGTAAATTGATAAGCTTTTGATCGCCAATAGGAGCTAACTAGGTGAGAGCTATCTTCACTGACGTATCACAACCTAGAAACGCACATAAATACATCTCATTCTCAAGAATGGGAAATTTTAGTAAAAGTCAAACAATGAAAAGATTGTAAGTAAGTAATACTATTGTAAGTAAAAAAGAAAAACGTCGACTGGACGACACTGTGACATTTTCATCAAAGGTAAAACCTACTCATTTTTTATTTGCTACAATTTCTTACCGTATTTGCCTATTTCAATTTTCATATTTTGTATTGGTTTCAAATACCTACCTATTAGGTACCTAGGTAATATATAAATAATTTAAATTTTAATACCTACAAATTTTGGAAGCGATTAAAATATATTTTTTACTATTTTCATTTTTCCAAATAGGTACTGAAATTACTATAGCCTACAGGTACCTATATTGATTTAATTTGCTTAATCGGTAACTGAATATTTAATAATTTACCTACCAACCATATGACAATTTTTCAAATACATAGGTAATAGGTACCTATTATAATATATTCATAAATAGTTCTAAATTGAAAGTAGAAACCTGTTTGTAGTATTGTATAATGTTAGATACCTAAATTTATTAAATCGGTTCTAAAATATAAATTTATTTGTAGAAACATTGGAAAAGGTCATAACTGTAACTAAGAAATATATTTTAGTAATCAATTTTATATGCCTGATAATTATGATATTATTCTCTACTTCTAGCTTCTTAAAGCGCTCGAAAAGTATAATATTAAAAAGGAATAATAAATAGTTGTACTCAATTATATGTGATAATGCTGCAAACATGATTAAGTTGGCGTGAATTATGAATGATGAAACAGATCAGGTTCAAGATTGTACTGTAATGACAGTTGAAAATGTCAATAATAATGAATCCGATGATGATGGTTTATGGCAGTATGACAATGAAGGAACACTATTTGCGACTGATGACATTGAAAATGAACTTTTGATT
>NC_042493.1:46153994-46155682 GCF_005508785.2 Acyrthosiphon pisum
TACACCCCCCTAGTTGCGCCAATGCCTATGGTAACATATGTAATTCATTATTATGCACATGGTATGTAATAAAAAAAAAGTTTTTGCAGTTTTTCATGTTGAGAAGTGTGTCTATAAACCAGTGGTTCTCAATCTTTTTAGGACCGTGACCAAAATTTTCTTCCAAAAATCTATCGCGACCCCCATGGTTTTACATTTACAGAATCAAAAAAGTAATCGAAATAAATCGTACCAAAAATACCCGTTGTAATTATTCCCGTAATAATTCGTATATTACTTTATACTTCTATAAGTACTTATATTCTATAGTCTATACAATTTAAAAAAAAACATAAATTTCTTACAACCTGTATAATTTAAAAAACTTCTCGCGACCCCCCAAAAATTGAATCGTGACCCATAGTTTGAGAAACGCTGCTATAAACGATTAAATAATTCGCGGAGCACAAATTGTTTGTACTCCGGGCGGCCGTGTAAATATTAGCTACATGCCTCGACACGTCGGTGAGTAATGTTTAATATTGTGTGCACCGAACCTATTTTTATTCTTCTTATTAGACTTCGGTATTATTATTGTCGCCAATAGAATGGCTACCATCGTTATCTAAGAGGTGAATATTTATGTTGAATTGTATTGATAAGTAACAAAGTTACATGTTGTTGTATGTTTATATTTAATCATGATTTATACAAAGTAGTGTCTTATCGCCTATTGTGTCTGTTTAATTAGTAAACAGTCACCTCTTAGATAGCGAATGGTGGCCATTTTGTTGGAGACAATATTTTATACGTATGGACTATAGCAGTCAGATATCTAGTATTTTTTATATATCTGTGGGAGTACCTAAAAGCAAGATTAAAAAGCGTGGCAATCATTAATTTGAAATTTAATATAAATAGTAAACTAATTTTTGATTTCAACGAAATGTATCTAATATAATAAATTATATAATCATAAAAATCAAACTATCCAATATGTTGTTCGGCGATTCAGTCTGTTTGGTGCAACAAATGTGTTCACTTGTACTTTTTAAAGGATATTATTATAATTTTGACCACATGATGTATCGTTTGAATAATCAGGAACTTTTTGTTATGATAAATCCATCTCCAGGCCATTTGTCTTTAAATATACAATATATATACATACAATTGTATTTATTTTATTATAGATTTTATTGTATCTAACTTTGTGATGTTACAAATAAATCATAGATTAATTTGTTTAAATGATACTACAGTAATACAAAAATTTAAAATTAGCCCTCAAATAATAATAATTTACATAAGTATAAGAAATAGTTTGTGGATGAGACAAAAGATTGATTTACAAATTTTAAATACCTATCCTAGTTTACACGGTATAATTTAAATATGTAAATATTTTTTTCCTGTATAGCTTGCAGCAGATGAGACTGTGTGAACAATACTACTCCTCTGCTGCCACAATGTATTTATAATATGTAGCTATTTAGGCTTAAACTATAAATAAAATGTTCAAATACCAAATCAAAAAATATCATACGGTGAATATAAATTTAATAAAAAAAAAAAAAAAATCATAAAATAAACAAAAACGAAAGTTACAAATTCAAATTAATTTGTAGTATGAACATAAAACACCATAATAATATAGTATATATGTTTCCCAATGGCCTATGTCACCACAGGTATTTTTATTCATAAAA
>NC_042493.1:46155782-46182269 GCF_005508785.2 Acyrthosiphon pisum
AAATAGGTAAAAATAAATTAATAACATTAAGACATAGACTATTGAAATTGATACTTGGTTTATTAGGTACTGAAATTAAAAACAATGTTAAATGGATCAAAGTATAAAATAAATTATAAAAAAATTATTATTATTATTAAATACGACATTATAAAATATATTTTATGCAGCATAATACTTGAATTGATAATTTTAATTTAGTTACTTAATTGCCCCTAATAAATGTACTATATATAATTTAATATAACTGGTTATAACCCAAGAAATTCGTTAATTTATACCGATATACAAAAATAATTACACCGTTATCTTTTAGTTTATACCGGTATACAAATCTGTGTATACCGGTATAACAAGAAATGTTTAGCCTTTTAGGTACAAAATAATAAACAATGTATTTAGTAATTAAAGAACTATAAATATTATCATAATATTACATGATAAAAGTTGTGATAAGTTGTGACATGCAAAAGAAAATTAGGTGATTACGCATTTATACCGGTACAACTGTTTTGACCCAGCTCGTGAGGTGGGTCGGAAAAATTATACCGGTATAACAAATATTTTAAACCAGATTTCAAACAAATTTCTTTATTTTATACCGGTATTTATTTTGAGGGGAAATTCATACCGGTATGGACCAACGAATTTCTGGGGTATCAACTAATCACTTATCAGTGGTATTGGCGATCAAAAGCTTATCAAATTGATAAGCTGAAACGGGCGCGCTGTGTATTATTTATTTGTTATTTTTCCATCTGGCCCGTTTCAGACCATCCCCGCTGGCCTGTAAATTGATAAGCTTTTGATCGCCAATAGGAGCTAACTAGGTGAGAGCTATCTTCACTGACGTATCACAACCTAGAAACGCACATAAATACATCTCATTCTCAAGAATGGGAAATTTTAGTAAAAGTCAAACAATGAAAAGATTGTAAGTAAGTAATACTATTGTAAGTAAAAAAGAAAAACGTCGACTGGACGACACTGTGACATTTTCATCAAAGGTAAAACCTACTCATTTTTTATTTGCTACAATTTCTTACCGTATTTGCCTATTTCAATTTTCATATTTTGTATTGGTTTCAAATATCTACCTATTAGGTACCTAGGTAATATATAAATAATTTAAATTTTAATACCTACAAATTTTGGAAGCGATTAAAATATATTTTTTACTATTTTCATTTTTCCAAATAGGTACTGAAATTACTATAGCCTATAGGTACCTATATTGATTTAATTTGCTTAATCGGTAACTGAATATTTAATAATTTACCTACCAACCATATGACAATTTTTCAAATACATAGGTAATAGGTACCTATTATAATATATTCATAAATAGTTCTAAATTTGAAAGTAGAAACCTGTTTGTAGTATTGTATAATGTTAGATACCTAAATTTATTAAATCGGTTCTAAAATATAAATTTATTTGTAGAAACATTGGAAAAGGTCATAACTGTAACTAAGAAATATATTTTAGTAATCAATTTTATATGCCTGATAATTATGATATTATTCTCTACTTCTAGCTTCTTAAAGCGCTCGAAAAGTATAATATTAAAAAGGAATAATAAATAGTTGTACTCAATTATATGTGATAATGCTGCAAACATGATTAAGTTGGCGTGAATTATGAATGATGAAACAGATCAGGTTCAAGATTGTACTGTAATGACAGTTGAAAATGTCAATAATAATGAATCCGATGATGATGGTTTATGGCAGTATGACAATGAAGGAACACTATTTGCGACTGATGACATTGAAAATGAACTTTTGATTGGTATGTATTTTTAGAAAAATGTATTAATGCATTAATAAATTAATCATATGTCTGATTAACATGTTCTTTAACACACTTGTTGATATTATTGTTTAATAACTTGATTAAATATAAATGTTTTATAGTTGAGGCTGATGAGGGTGATACAGACATAAATGAATTGGAAGGCAGTGTTCTAATTCCACAACTTCTGTTGCAATAATGTAATGTGTGAGATGCGCTGTACATACATTGCAACTATTCATGATGGCTTAAAGGTTGCTTTTTCTAATTGCATATCTTGTGTTACACAGGTAGATGATTATAATTTTTATATAATCAATAAATAAAATAGTATATTTTGTAGTGAAAAAACATAGAACACCATCATTTTCAAGTTGGTTAGTAAGAATGAATTTAAAACTAGCTATTATTGACAACAATAAAATATGGAATTCAATATACTACATTTTATACAGATTAATTAATATTAAAATGTTTTGTAAGGGACATGAAAAAACCAACTCAGTCTTGGAACTTACAGATAATGAGTGGATATTTGTTCAAAGTATTCTATGTTAAATATTTAATTTTTATGTTTACTTATATCATATTGGTTTAGTAATAATTGTTGATTTTTACTTTTACTACCTACCAGTATAAAAAAAAAATAATATTAATGAAACGAAAAAAAAAAAGTGCTTGAACACTGAATATTAATATTTTTTATAATTTACTCGAAGTAGCAATTTCTATTAATTAAAAAAAAAAATGTTTTGCCCCCAGAGGTAAACAAAAATGAACCCCAAATAAAATTGATATGATTAGATGTAAATTCAACTAAAACATATTTAAAATGTATTACGTTTAAGATTGATGCTTTATTACCAGTAGAATAGCAACATTAGCCTTACAGAAACAAGAGCTAACCTTAAGAAATTTGTATGGTATATGGTGGAAATGTACTAATGAATTGAGATCTAATGGTACCATACTAGCGAAACAAATATTAAAGTCTATGAAAGAACATCAAGAGCTGATACTACTAAACAATGTTTATTTATCATGTATTTTCTTAAGAAATTAAATATTTTAAAATGTTCATATCTTAATAATTAAAATACTTAATAAAAATCAACTATGTGCCCTAGATAATATTCTTAATATAATAATATTTAAATTCACATTTCCCGAGGCCGGGCAAGATAACTATTTTTTTAACTCTGTAAGTTAAGCTAATATAGAAAAATGTAAGGCTTGTAAAAGTTACAAGTTAATTAGGAAATAAAAGTAACTTTACTTAGTAAAAATCAGTTACATTTTTTTCATATAAGATTAATAATTATACCTACCTTTTTTAAAGCCAAAAAATAACAGTAATTCATAATATCATATTATAATGTTGTACTCATAACATAATTTTGTAAAAAATATTTAAAAGATAATAAAATTTATTATTATTAAGATAGAATTTGCTATGTTATACATTGAGACATTATACATACAGAGACAACACATGGTAAGTCTATAAATTCAGTCTCATTGGCACTGTCAAAAAAAATACCCTCTTACATTTGAGATAATGGTTAAGTTAGTACTAAATAAAAAATTGTTTTTCTTGTCAAGTTCATTCATATTTTATATGGAATACTAGTATACTACTATACAAAAATGAAAAAAATTATTACAAATTTTTACAAAGTTATTTTTTTTTAATTATTTTTAATTTATATTTAAATGTTACAAATTAGATCAATTTACTAAAGAACAATTGTTCAATGTTTAAAAATTACTTCTAGTTAAGACAATTCTGATAATTAATTGAAATTATTTTAATTAGGTTATACTATTTTTTACTCCTCCCAAATAAAATTTATAAATTACTCTATTGGTTATTTAAGTCACAAATCGACCAATAATGTTTTATTTTAATTTTAAACTAGAAATTTAAACTAAATTGATTATATCGATTTTAACAAAAACAATTACTTTCAACTTTCAGCCATCTTTATCGATCCTAGATATCAATGTTTGCTTACTGAAGATGAAAAAAAATATGCTATTAATCACTTAATAAAGACTTGGGAGGCTTTGCTTTATTTAAATGAATAATTAAATGAAGGATAATACTGTCTATAACTCATCTTTAGGTAAAACATAAAAATAATTTAAAGCAACAAGTTTATTAATACTTCTCTAGATAACCTTCCTCCTAGTTTTAATAAAACTGTTAACTCTCCCTATTTTTTAAAATTAATTTGGATACAACTAATGACAATCATTCTCGTATTGAAGAAGATGATGATTTGGAACTATTCTTGTCATCTAAATTATCTTATTCATCCTTGAACAGTGAAACAAGTTCTCCGAATGACATATCAATTGCTCTACACAATTTCAATAGAGTTGAACGACTCCACTACAAAAGTAATATATTGAGCTATAGCTAAAAACAAAATTATGATAAATCTGATCTTTACAAATTAGATTGTGTCGTTCATGCTGTCTCAGCTACATAAGTTAGCAAACTTTAATTTTCGTTTGTACTTGAGTGAGAAATGGTTGTATGTTCTCCAGTAAATTATTTTATTAATTTTTATCTGAACCATATATTATTAAAAAAGTATTGTTATTCATATATTACTATTGTATTATTACATATCCTACCAATACGTCTCTGTTTAAATGATATGTCTCTGAAATTTAATTTTTTTTTTTTCATATTTTTACAGGTTAGTATTGAGAGAAGCTTCTCGGGCCTGAAATTTATCTTATCAGATCTTCGATCATTATTGTCTTAGGAAGTTCTAGATGCTATAATTATAATTCAAAGCAACACTCTATTTAAAAATAAATAAACCAACCAAAACACTAACCAAAATATTATTTTTTGGTTGCACTGTTATAAATATATTTTTAGTTTACCTATATAATAATATTTATTATTTATAATTTAATAAATTATACATATATTATGTAATGACTAGTGGATTTGTCGATAGATTGTTCGATATTGATTGATAGGCTTAGGTATTTAATAACTTAGGCTCATTTAAAAAAATTCTTCACTAGCTATTGATTTACCAGCCTAAATCTGTTTATACTATGAATATTGAATATACACAGTTAATAATTTTCAATCATACTTAGAGATCAATTTTTTTACTATAAGATATTAATTACTAACAAGTATAAGTAATAATATAAGTATATACTATAGTTTTTTTCCCCATGGTATCGAGAACCGGAGGGGGGCTGCGTTAGCATTACGTCCCCTAATACTATAGTACCTAATATAGTACAATATGTAGAAATAAGTGAATACCTAATATTAACTGTGATGCTTCAATCTTTGTACATCTAAAATTCATAATTTTCAATTGCCTTAAATATAATTTTTTGAGTTTATTAACTTATTTTGAATTTCATATTATAGAATTAATATAATATTATTAACTATACAATTTTTTTTATTGTTAGAGAAACTAATGATTTTTAATTAAAAACTGCTGTGCAATATATTATTTTGATTTCGTAGACAGTACATTGTACGTCTATATTATCAATGATGTATCCAGAGGGGACTTGGACAGCTTTAGTCTTCCTATGATTGGTCATGTTAAAATATACAATTTTATTATTCAGCATTAAAATTTTGAATCCTTATACACAATGATACACAATATTTATTGCAACATTGCCAGTTAACTGTTTTCTGCTATCATCTCTGAAAGTTTTCAATAATAGGTATATAGGTACTTTCAAATATTATATTATAGGTACGATAATTATACAGGACTCTCTGTACTAAAATAGTGGCGAACAAATTGTTATCGTTTCCCCCCAAGATTGTTAAATTAGTTGCATACTTTACTCCTTAATCTAGTATAAATTCCGCTTTTTTTGACTTCCTATTAAATATTAATTATTATATTAATATAATATAATATTGTTTATTATTCGTCATAAATACTATGAAATAGTATAGTATTTGATATTATTAAGTTCCTTAGTTCATAATATCAGCAATACTTACAATAGTGTTAATTGTAATAGTTGTAATAAATGTTAAAATAGTGAATTACAGTAATAAGGGTTTCAAAAAATGTCTGTGCAGTGTCTAACTGTAATACTTATGGGATAAAATCACCTTTCACGATTTAATTTCATAAGTTCCCGAAAGATTTAAACAGTCAGGTATATTATGCACCTAAATAATCTGGTTATTTATAAAGTTGTATTTATAAAAAAATGACTATAATAATTTTTGATGACCTAATTTTATTGGTAACCGGCCAATTCGGCGAAATCCATTTCGGCGAATGGATATACCGGCGAACGAATATATCGGCGAATGGATATATTGGCGAAACTATAATACCTAACCGGAAATTTAAAAATTTAAATTCCATATTATATAATTCAATAATTTAGTCAATAATAACTTAAATAAAATAGATGTCCTAGGATAATAAAAATAATACTTAAATAAAAAGATACGTTCTAGGACCATATATACTTATAATAATTACTTTGTAAAAATGTATAATATTAATTCAATAATTTAGTCAATAAAAATAATATAAATATAAACAATATTGTAATAAAAATAATACTAAAAATTTAAAAGTCAATATTTTTAAATATGGTATTATGTCTTGGTTTGAATAATTTTCCACCTTCGTTTTTATATTTTCTGTGGTTCTTTTCCATTTTAATTTCTGTTTTTCTTCTTTGCCAGCCTCAATGTGTACCACTTTTAATTTAGCTAGCCCGACCTCCCTTCAAACATCTTCCAAATTGATACATGATGACCACCAACTTGCTTTTGAAAGCCATTATGCCATCCTTCCAAACCATTATTGGTACGAGCTAGTCCATGTATGGCAGCTCCGTAGAGATTCCACAATTTTGGTTGAAATTTTGGCGTTCGTCTTGTCCGTCTCATAGGCCTCCCTTTAAAATTAAAATTTTCAAAAATTAGTAAAATATTATACATTATGTGTATGTATTTAAAATATACCGATAAAATTATCTTCAAAATAATCTACTACTGGCAAAATAGATTCAGGTAAATAGTCAACAAGTTCTTCAAATGCTTTTACTACATCGTGTAGCGGTACAAAAGCCAATGCTGCCAAGATGTTTGCATTAACTGCAAAGTCAACATCTGTTGAATATATTGTCTGTAAACCTTCTTGTTGAATTTTACGCCACAGACATTGGGAGACGTGGAAAAAGCAGGCAGTTATTTTACACGAAGGATATACAGATGTAAATGAAAAAATAGCTGCTAATTCAAAATCTAACACTATATTTAAATTTGTCGAATTGCGTGTTAACAATGTATTTAAACAGGAAAAAGATCTAAAAAATAAAACATAAATATAATATCAATTTTTTTTAAATTTAATTTTTATTAATTAATTACGAAATATTACTCTGTGTTACGTATATTTAAATATTTGTGTTTAATGTAATTTCGCCGATATATTCGTTCGCCGATACATCCATTCGCCGATGCATCCATTCGCCAATATAGGTACCCATTCGCCGAAAAAGTTTCTATCAAATTCAATCAAATGATACAACTTGGGACAGTTTTAATCTTTAAACTGGCCTAACTTCTAAACTAAGATAGACTACATTGATTTTAGTGTCAAAAGTTTTCTAAAGATTGCTTATTAACACCATTATAGTTTTAAATATTTTAGTTTTACTTAAGTAATTATTTTATTTTATTTTATATTTATTTTTGAACTTAATGCTTAAAAATCATGTTTTCAATACCAATCACAACTTGGGACATATAAAAAATTTTTAAAAATGTTGTTCATCTGTAGTAAGTACTTGGAAAAAAAAATTCTAAAAATGCCTGAAAAATATATTATGTAAATATGTACAATAAATAAAATGTAAAAAAACATATCATTTTATAAAGTTATCTTTCTTTATCATTTCTTAACCGATGTTCGGGCTTATGAAATTTTGATTTTAGTTTTTAATCTCATTTATAAGTAGGTATAAATATTGGACCTGTGGTGATTAATTGCCCGATTAAAGCCTCGTTCTATCCTACCAAATGATTAATTCTACGAGTACCTTCTATTTCAAAACGGTTCCACATTTTACGGTGAAAGTGGCCTATATCAACATTTAAATAAGTATCAACAAAATAATCCATGAGTCTTCTTATTGTCTATGGGTGTTATGAGTCTATGTAATCATATTTAATAATTAGTAAATATTTATATATACATTTATAGTTTCTTACTTTCATTGTTTGGAGCTTCCAACATTATGTTGGAACATTCGTCAATTTATCCATTGAACCAATTGCCAATGCGCATATTCTACGGACAGTTTAATTTCGGCATTGTTTTTATATCCCTCTGATAGTTCTGCATTCTGTACCTTACGCCATATCGACTGTCCAAAGTGAAACAATCAGCCTTTTCTTTTAGTTTGGTACCCAAATAACTCCTTAATTTTCATAATCGTTCCTATTTCAAAGCTCATTTGAAAATATTTAGGATGGAATATTAAAATACATTCTTAACGCAGCTACTTTAATTATTGAACAGTCGCTTGTACGTCTCAGAATTCTTATTTGGTAAAAACTAAAAGTTCATAAGCCTTAATAGTAAATTGTGTTACGTTTATGTAAAATGTGTATCAGTGAAATATTATTACAAACTAAAATCATAGTTTTTTATTTTAACCACACTGACCAGGTGGACTTTTCAGTTATTTATATTCTGTATATTTATACCACGGACGTACATACATAAATACATAATGTACGTCCGTGATTTATACCTATATACATGTATAATATATTGATCGATGTCAATTGTCAATAATCATATTGTGATATGCATAGAACGATAAGATAACTAGTGGTAGATATTACCTTATAGCTGTAAAAAATTGCAAAAAGAATGTAGCCAATATTATCATTGTCGGAGAATCGGGCGTCATTCGATTGCGTGCCGTTACCGCTACAACCTTTTATACTTTATAGTGTTGCGATTGCATCCACAATAGTCGGAAAATGTGTAAATTATTTTTCCTATCTTTTATGTTCCGATTGCGACCTATATTATAATTTATAATATATAAGAATTCAATTACACTATTATAATATGATTTTAGAAATGTCTAATGAACACATTCGTAGTTTTAGGATCGATAGACTGGGAAATTAATAGTCATAATAAAAGTATAGTAATTATTTTGTCAGTGTCATTCGAAAAGCACTAATACAAAAATAAATAAAAATCAGTAGAAATATATAGAATTAAATAATTTAAAAATACATTCCTGATCAGATAGTGTTATAAAATAATTAAAGGGGGACGGATTGGCCGAGCGGGCTAAGGGGTCGATTGCGACGCGCATCCGACGCTGGTTCAAAAACTCGGACGCGGGCAGCATTATTTTCGGGCAAGTCACGGTGTCCGGAGAGAAGTGCCGCCATCCCCCACCCGGGCATGATAGATACCAACCACGGGTGCCCACTAAAAATCTGCCAAACTAACAAACACACGTGTTTAACCTACAGTACCCTCCCCCACAGTCAAAAACCACCCAATGACCTAAGTTGCCGTGGGTTAATTAATAAAATAATAATAATAATAATAATAATAATTAAAATACAAAAACAAATAAAATTCAGTACAAATATAATATAGGATAAAATAATTTAAAAAATATAAATTCTCGTAATTTTAAAAAGGTATTTTTAGGTGAAATAGTTTTAAGGTATTGTAAAGGCTAAAGAGGATATAATTTTATTTTCTTAACTGTTTATTTGTTTATCAATGAATTCATTTTTTAAATACCTACTTTGCTCTGCGTCTTAGCCATACCATGAGTTGTAAATTTAATCATTAAGAGTACCGACCAAGACCACGAGATAACATTTTCGCAAGCTCGTCAAGTAAAAACCAATTCATGTTTAAATAGATCTGCAAACCATATGGGCCAAATATATTAGATTTAATATATCAATTAATGTGTCACAAGAACGCTTACCTACTATACAATAGTAGGTATATAGTATTGTATAGTAGGTACGCAACTAGATACAGAAAAGGTAAGAAAAAAATCGTTTACCTGAGTCTGGGATGCAATAACGGTCTCTGGGTGAATTGGGATTTGTTTAAAAAACCATTAAAAAATGGGTTTTTGGTCAAAAAACCTGGTGTCGACGACTTGAGAGTAGGTGAATTGGGATCAAACAAATATAATATTGTTTTCAATTTTATTGTTACTTAAGAAAATACAAATCCTGCTGTATAAGAAGCCATGATTTTATTGGACATCTCTGTAGGTACTTACATTACTAAACTGTAATCTGTTTTTATGTTTGAAATATATCTTTAATGTGTGTTGTATGCGAGAAATGTACATGCACAGATTATATTATATCCGTTTACGGACTTTGTCGCAAATAAAAGACTGCCCGAAAAGTCGGGTGATACAGCTAGTATAAAATTTATTATAAAGTTATTTTTTGTAAATATAATATAATTAATTTCCATTTTTTTTTTGTATGTGTGATATATTTTAATAGAGGAGTAGAGAATTTGCCGTATCTTAAATTTTGTCACCCTAGGCAGATGCAGCTTACATGACCTAATATAAAATCCACCTCTGAATTATTACTATTAATAATTTTTCTTTTGTTTTAGTTGAATGTATATTATTATTACCTAAAAAAAAAAATACTATTTTTTCAACCTATAGCTAAACATAAAAACAAATTAAAAAAATCTATAAATGTACCTACCTACATTGAGCTAATATTTGTGTTTAGAGTGGTTTTTATCGAATAACTAATATTAATATATTAGTATTGATAATTTAAGAAGGTAACCATTAACCTGTGGTTAGGTTACCCATACAATTATAATTAGGTAATAATTGTTTATTCAAATTAATAAAAACGTGTATAATTTAACAAAACAATTTGATCTTTTTTTTTTCCTTTATTTGAAATAAACAAACTGTACCATTGGGGCACAATAGGCTTATGTGATAAAAGTATACATATAAATTAATCTTAACTCCTAATCACTTGCAATTACAATTAGACTAATTAATATAACAGGCTATACTTGATGTGAGAAGTCATCCAGTAATGACACTCACCAATTGTCTTTTTTTTTGTATTTAATTTATAAAACTGGTTCTTTGTCTACGGATTACAGATGGGAGGGGGATGAACAAGTAGGTCACGACACCATTTCCTTTTTAGACGTCCGGGTGGGTTTCCAGGAATAGAAGGGACTGCGAGATTTCGAATTAACGGGTGGGTTACTGTTGGAAGCAAGTCGATTGTGGAAACGTTGATAGTGGGCTGTAGTTTCTTCGTGTATCATTTTAATTTTTAGGTCGGAGTGGATAGTGAAGTTTGAGATATAAGGGGGGGGGGCATTTAAAAGTTTTCTGAGTGCTATATTTGAAAGGCTTGTATTTTATTTAAGTTGGATTTTTTTGCATTGCCCCATAACTGTATACCATAAGTCCAGACTGGTTTGATTAACGATTTATATATGAGCAATTTTGTGTTAATATTAGTATATTTATTATTGTTAATAAATGTTTTGAGTAGGCGTAATCGAGAGTTTAGGTTTAGTCGTTTCGATTTAATATGCTGAGCCCAGGTTAATCTGCGATCAAGAGTTAGCCCAAGATATTTTATTGTTTGTGAGTTTGGAATAAAGATACCAAAGATGGAGACTGCTGGGCAGGGTCTAAGTCTAAGTGTAAATGTACAATGCACGGATTTTGATTGATTTATTTTTAACCGCCAATTGGTGTACCATTCTTCCATGAGGGAGAGGTGATTTTGGAGGTGGTGGGAAGCAGTAACTGGGTCATGATTTACTGAGATTATAGCCTTATCGTCAGCAATTTGATCTTAAAAAATATTTATTTGTTCAGTAATGAGCAATTACTATTTGTTATTATGTGTGAATATTTAAAACTAAATTAATAGGTACATTTAATAGAGAAAATGAAAATAAAATTGATTACAAAAATAATTCAATTTAATGCTAATGAATATACAGAAAAAAAATTAAAAATTAAAATAGTAGGTATATAAATACATATTCCAAATATTTTTAAAAAGTATTTTTACCCGTGTTTGAATTTATAACATTTTTTTATAACAATTCAATTTATTTATTAATTTTTTCATATATGTAGTAAGCGGTGACTACGTTTGTAACATTAGAATGTGTTTTTAATGATATCTGTTGATAATATTTAGATTATTATATGGCATACAGTTAATTTTTTTGTTGTAAATACCAAACTACGAATATTATAATTAATAGTATGTGTTTTTATACTCATTTATGGCTGACCCCATAAAGGGCACATGATTCATTATTAAACTATAGATGATTAAATTGGGCTTACATTTTTTTTTTAATTTTAATGAAAGGTTCAAACTGCAAAGTACAACACGAAGAAAGAACTTCCGGTGGACCACTTATTGTATTATAATATTATTATTTACAATCTATTTATCTGAACGTTTCCCATCGAAATTGTGTATTTTTTCCCGTTCAATATAAGTACTTTCTAAATTTTTTTATCGTGTGGTTATTTTCAAACTAGATTATAATATTATGATGATATCGTATTTACTAAAACATAGGTGTAGGGTCAAAAGGTACAACACAAAAAAATAGTGTTTCCAGTAGACGACTACCTATACTATTATAACATATCTTATCTTACAACGATTATTTACATTGAATTTGTCCGAATACAGATGTCGTGGTTTTCAGGCTCGAGCAGCGGCAAGTACTATAATATAATGATATATTATAATACGACTATAATACACAGTAGGAACTTAACCGATAATGGGTGCCTGGTGGGGAGGATACGAGCACCATAAATACGACTGCAGCAGACGCGATGCCTCCTGTATACCAAGAGGACCGAAATTATGCCTACTGGTGGTACCCGTCTACAGTTGTTTGTTTTACGGAACCCAGCGCCAACTGTAAATACCATCGCCATCGTGGTCGCCGGAATATTATTATTATATGTGTATGTATTAAGTTTTCGTTTCTCACTTCATAGCACCTAAAAATGTAACGCGTTGATTGATTGTAGTTAATTATTATTTTTGGGACATAGGAGATCGATGATAGTCGTCCGGATTGTGATACACGAAAGACCGAAAATTGCGAAAGGACCATCAGAAACGACCACAGCGGGTGAACTTAGCGGTGACTTAGGATCCGAAGGTGCTGGCGGCACCTATATGATATTTGTGACTTCGGGCAGCCACTGCATCGTTGGGTAAGTAGGCTTTAAGAAACGATAGCTTGAAATGCTTGAATGATGGCTGCTTGAATAGTTTTAATCGTATATAAAAATATAAATTGTATTTATCCCCTTAAAGAAAACGAATAATGCGCTGAAATCCTCTTAATAATAACATATTAATGGTCAGTTATTTAAACTAAAATGTACCAGGAGGCAGGTACCTTACCAGGTAAGGGTTGTTATTTGGGCTGTTATTTTCTTTGAATATTTGAAGCTCGGGAACTTAGCTTCCAAATATGTTGTCTGGTAATTTGATATTTTTTGTTTCGCGGTAGGTGAATAATAACAACTGACGATATTCCAATTATCATTCAATAAATATAAGATTACATTTTACAGTGTATAAAAATAAGGTTTGTCCAAGACTGGTTTTTGTTCAATAATAATTTTAAAACACTTAAAAATTAGTCAAGGAGACACCTGCATAATAAAATAACTCAGTTTATCTTTAAATATAAAATTATTATTAATAGTGTTATATAACAGAGACAAACATTTTATGGGAAATTTAGAGGTATATTATATAAATTATATAAAATTATTTTCATTTTTAAATGTTTTTACTAATATCGCTCAATTACATTCAATTTTAATCAATAAAGTATATTTTGTTCGATAACACTGGTTTTTGATGTAATAGGCTAAACATATTTGTGTTAACTTATAATAATAAATATAACATCAAAGTCCAAATCAAGTCCAAGTTTTTATATTTTTTTTTTAACTGACATTAATATGAAATTTAGCATTGTACCCACCTACATTATATTAAATATTGTTTTTAGATTACATTTTCCGTAATTTATATACTGTAAGTTGTATCAATTAATAGGGACCTAAAAATATGTTTTTTCCAAAAGAAGAGTTATGAGGTTGTTATTACTTTATTACAAAACAATTACTGCAAGAATATTTGTATTAGAAATTAATAGATAATACAGAATTTTTAAATTATTTTAGTTTTTTTTGTGAAATTTATAGACATTTGAACACGAATATACGTTTATAATATATACTTTTTTTAAATTCTGAGCGGAGCGAATGTGTTTTTATTTTTTGTCTTTGCATGATAGATGCATAATAATAAACGATAAGTACCTAGTTGAAATATTATTTCAATTTTCTATATTAGCATCTTTTCTGGTAGAAAAGTGAACCTAATTGGTACTTCAAAGTGTTAAATATAAAAAATTTTCAGTTGGTTTTTGAAATCGTCAGGAAAAATAAAATTAAAATAAGAATAAATAGGAATCTAACCAAATCCGCAACGGATTACAAACAACTAAAACAACAAAGAGCAAAAACTAAATACCTTAAAAAAATTTACAAAAATAAATCATGGAAAACTTTCACATCTACACTAACAACAAATACAGATCCGTCACTGATATGGAACAAAATTAATACACAAAACGATAAAAATAGACACTCAAATATTTAAATCCTCGAAGAAGACGGTAAATAACTAGAAATAGAACAAGAAATAGTCAACTAGATCAGACATTTTTAAAAAAATAATTTCAGCAATGAAAAATGCAAACCTGATATTAAGAAAAAAAAATAGGAATTTAAATTTGTTTTTTTTTTGTAGAAACTCAAAATGAATAAACGTACATACTTGAATTTTTTACCAAAAATTTCTATAACCATTTTCCACAATCATATTAAAATGTTCATAATATTTTAAATCTTGTTGAGCTATTTATATTTTAAAAGAATAAGAAATTGTCGGTTTTTTAAAAAAAATTACTTTCGATAAAAAAATGTTCACTTGTTCAAAAAATTGAAAACAAAAGTTGTTATTAATGTAATAAAAAAAAAAAAATCGACAGCATTTATTAATAATGAACGCCTTACGTTAAAATTTTAATAAAATTACCTAGTTAATATCACGAACATTTACAAATTATTTTGAGATAGAAATTAATAAACATTTTTCTTTTTATATCTAAGATTTGACAACCTATAAATTCTTTTTCGGTATTTTGGTGAGAAAATGACATAAAATTCGTCGAATTCATTTATTTAAATTAATTGTATCTACCTAATATTAATAAAGCACAAAATTGTATTTTTTTCATAAAAATAACGCATCTATTTTTTGTCACATTATCACAATCAAAAAATACGTGTTTATTTTTGTGATAAAATTGCATAAAATTCGTCCAATTTATTTATATAAATTAGTTTTATGTCATTTTAAAAAGGCACAAAATGTATTTTTTATCAACAAAATAATTCATGTATTTTTTGTTATATGATTACAATCGAAAAATACATGAGTATTTTGTTAAGAAAATTGCATACAATTCGTCCAATTTATTTATATTTTAAATTAGTTTTATGTAATATTAAGAAGGCACAAAAATGTATTTTTTTCACAAAAATAATGCACGTATTTTTTGTTGCAATATCACAATCAAAAAATACTTGTTTATTTTTATGATAAAATTGCATACAATTTGTCCAATTTATTTATATAAATTAGTTTTATGTAATATTAAGAAGGTACAAAAATGTATTTTATTTCACAAGAATAATGCACGTATTTTTTGTTACATTATCACAATCAAAAAATATGTGCTTATTTTTGCAATAAAATTACATAAAATTCGTCAAATTTATTTATTTAAATTAGCTCTATGTAATATTAAGAAGGCACAAAAATGTATTTTTTTCACAAAAATAATGCACGTATTTTTTGTTACATTATCACAATCAAAAAATACCTGTTTATTTTTGTAATAAAATTGCATAAAATTCGTCAAATTTATTTATTAAAATTAGATTTATGTAACATTAAAAAGGCACAAAATGTATTTTTTATCAACAAAATAATGCACGTATTTTTTGTTACATTATCACAATCAAAAAATACCTGTTTATTTTGTAATAAAATTGCATAAAATTCGTCAAATGTATTTATTAAAATTAGATATTTTATATAAAATTAAAAAGGCACAAAATGTATATTTTATCAACAGAATAATGCATGTATTTTTTGTTACATTATCACAATCAAAAAATACCTGTTTATTTTGTAATAAAATTGCATAAAATTCGTCAAATGTATTTATTAAAATTAGATATTTTATGTAACATTAAAAAGGCACAAAATGTATATTTTATCAACAGAATAATGCATGTATTTTTTGTTACATTATCACAATCAAAAAATACCTGTTTATTTTGTAATAAAATTGCATAAAATTCGTCAAATTTATTTATTAAAATTAGATATTTTATGTAACATTAAAAAGGCACAAAATGTATTTATTTTTTTTGTTGCATGATTACAATCCAAAAATATATGGGTTTTTGGTGATTAAATTGTATACAATTCGTCCATATGATTAATTTAAAATTGATTTATGTAATATCAATAAGGAACAAAAATGTATTTTTTTCACAAACATAATGCACGTATTTTTTGATAGCTACCAGAGTTGATATTTCCGCTGCACTGACAATGTCGTCGGTTATTTTTTTTACTGCAATTTTAATATTTGCTAACGTTCTTAATCAAGTTGAAAGTATTATGTTTTCTCCGAGGGTATTCCTGGATAGGACCAAATTTGTTTTTTTTTGTTTCTTTATCACATCAGAGCTTAGTGAGAGAAGCACAGGAATGTGATCTGACGTAAGTTCTAATAGTCCTACAACTTCCGTATAATTTGATGGAATTCCTATAATTACATAGAAGTCAATAAGATCAGGTAATTTATTTGGGTCAGTCGGCCAATATGTTGGTTTTCTAGTTGAAATAAGTTGTGCTTTAATTGTATTTGCTGATTTAAACAATTACCGCCATTTGGTGCTAATCGATCTCGATCCCCAAAAGGTGTGTTTGGCATCATAATCTCCTCCAGCAATGAATCTGCTACCGAGTGTCTGGAAGAATTCAATAAACTTTTTGTCATCTACTTTATGTCTTGGTGGACAATAAATAGCAGAGATGGTTAGACCGTTGTTGCCATCATTAATATGGACACTAGTTGCCTGTAAATGTTCTTGAGTATGTTTATCAAGTTTATAATGTTTAATTGTTTCTTTAATTATTACTGCAGTTTCTCCATGCGCGATTGCTTGGATGTTTTGTTGTTATATTTGATAGCCACGTAATTTTAGAGTGGTCCACGTTGTGAAATGGGCTTCTGAAATTAAAGCCATGTCAATTTTTTCGTTATTCATAAGATGTTCAAGTTCTTATTTTCGTTTTACAAACTCGTTAGCGTTCCATGTTATGATTCGAAGCGTTCTACTCATTTCTTTTTCCTTTGCGGTTTGGTTTTAAGCTAGCTATTTTCAAGCCTGTTTAATCCCTCATTTAATTTTGTTATTGCTGCCATAACGTCAGATAGCGACGGTAAATTTTTTTTAGTTGTGTACGGGTTTGTGTCAGTGGACCCTTTTGATTTTCATTGGAAGAACTAGCCATCTGTGCAAGATAAACTTCTTGAGTGACTGTTTCCACAGGCTTTTGTTGTATTCTTTGTATTGCTGTAGTTTTTTTAGCGTGAGCTTTTTCTAATGCATTTTTATAAGTGATGGATCCTTTCCAGTTTGCAGTATGTCTTTCATTACATTTTACACACTTTGATATTTTGAAACAGTAGTTTTGAGTGTGACCAAATATTTGGCAAATTTTGTTCCATTGTGGAACTTCTTTATTTTTCCTTGGAAGTTCCACTTTTATTATATGATAGCACAAGTTTTTAATATCATAAATATCTTTGCTGTTTGCTCGTGGCTTCAAATCCACGAAGAATAATGGAAGCCTTATAGTTCAATCACTAAGCTTGTTTTTAGGGTCAACTTTTTTTTTAATTTGAATGTTCGTAACATTATGTATAAAATGTTCTAGCTCGGATAATACGCTTTTAATGTCACATAAGTCAGTTTCGGGGTGTTATCCACGAATTACCACCAGAAATTTTTTTTTTTTGTTTTAAGTTTGTATCTGTGTTACTCAACTTTTTGCTCTTATAATACTTTTATAGTTCATCGAAACTTGTGTTCGTCGCCTGTTAGTATGTTAATTTCCCCATTAGCCAAAGTTTTCATTTGTTGCTCGTGTCCTTCAGCTTCTTTGAGTTTTAAATTAATCATTAATTGTTTAAAATCATTTACACCACATACTGTTATTGGAGGTGGTTTATGGATTTTAACAGAAGTTTTCGCTACTACTTTCGTCACTTTGGTTGGTTTTTTTGGCAAGCTCAAACTTTCTTTGGAGCTCACAGCGTTCATTTCAGAAAGCTGAAGTTGTAATTTCTTATTGTTCAATTGCAATTCCGTTACCAAATGTTTCAAGGTCGCATTGTCGTTTTGTAATTGTGTCCAAATACTAGTATCAAATGTTATATTATGCGGTGGATTTGAATCAACGTCCATATTTGCATGCTTTGGGTAATTCGGTCAGTTTGAGTGTGACCCACTTAAAATATATTTGTTTATAAAAAACTTACCATCCGTCCGACAGGCCGTGGTTTGCATTGTAAACATTAACAAAATAATTGTATTAACTAAGTCAGAACTAGGGATCAAAATGCCGGATAATTTCCGGAAAAATTCGGGAAAATGTCGGAAAAAAACGGGTTTTTTCCCAGAGCCTGGGAAAACGTGGAAAAATTGAAGAATATTGAAATAATACATTTCCTAAAAAAATCGAAGTTTTCGGAAAATTAAAAAAAAAAAACCGAATTTTCAGAAAATTAAAAAATTTTATTTACGTTTAAAAATTAAAATAATCTATGTAAGAAAAAATAATTTTAAAAAATAGATAACGAAACCTGTCATTGTCATATCACATTTGTCAATACGGTTATCAATGTATTATTGTATTAAAATTTAAAAATATTAATACGGATATTTCAATATTTGCTCTGAAAATAACGTAGTTCTATATCAAATTGGTATTTATGTGGGACAGTGTAATTCCCCGATAATAAATCACTTGTATTTTTAAATTTTAAAAATTGTATACTTATAATATATTGTATATTTATATTTTTAATAACTAATAAGGTATATAGTAACTGGCTGATAGGTTTATAAATTATATTACAGTGACTGGTGAGTGGTGAGTGGTGAGTGATGACTTTAACTATTTTATAGTTTTTATATTTTCAAACTTAGGGAGTTGGTAATAAAATATACTAAATATATATTTAAATATAAAATAATATCAATAAATAATAAGAAATAACTAATTAGTAAATACTTAATAGTTAGTATTTTAGTTGTTAATATTAAAAATTATAATTATTCATAAATCAAGTATAGAATCCTCTAGATTTATCCACTACAGACTTTAAGTTAGGTATGGTATATATAATATTATGTATGTAATAATATGATTATTAACTATCATTATTTATTAAATTGTTTCCACTATGCATTACTTAAAATTAGGGGTTGGACCCCCGAACATGCCACTCTTCCCAATCTATACGTGCCTGCCTTTAATAGAGAAAGTAAAAACAATTTATAACAAAAATAATTAAATTTGATGCAATTTTGATTAAGTAGTTAAAAATATGAAAATTCTGTAGGTAACTCAATCTAGTTGTATTACTTTTAGTTATAACTAACTATATAATTTAGTATATAACATAATATTAATATAAAATTGTCATTATAATGTTCTATATTGTATATTATAAGGTTTAAAAAATGTATTTTTTCCACCAAGGGTAATTCTTGTGATTTTTGTTACATGATTACAACTAAAAATCACCTGAGTTACCTGGTGAAAAAATCACATACAATTTCTCCAATTTGTTTATATTAATTAGATATAAGTTTATTTTAGATTCTGAGCGGAGCGAGAAAGCTATTAGTTATACAATGGTGTTTATTTTATTTTATTTTTAGATTCTTTGCGGAGCGAGGAAGCTATTGGTGTTACAATGGTGTTTATTTTATTTTAATTTTTATATCCTGTATACAAAATTCCTACCAGAAGGAGTGCTTCGATCTCAACATAAAGTACCTTATCTTTTAACAAATTGGATCAAGATGGTACTTTAGAGAGGTCATTTTCCGATTTTCTCAATAGTTATTTAATGCCACGGAAAAACCACCGAAAAATTACGAAAAAATATTAATATATATAAATATCGATATTTTTTACAGTTCCTGTTAATTAAACTTTTTACAAATATTTAAAAAATTATTATTTCAATGTTAATCTTATTATTTTATATTACATTTTTTGTAAATAAAAATTTGTAGTTCTATACGTTTTATATTTTGATTTCTTAAAGAATTTTTCGGTATTTATCTAAGGTGCATTCTATAGTACGATTTTTGAAATTCTAATGAATTTGTCAAGGTTCTTAGTAAATTGTCGGAGTATAGTAAATTTTTAGAGATTTTAAATGTATTTTTTAAAGGTTTTTTACTGCATTAAATTTCACAACCCTAACTATTATTATAATATAGCTTAATATAAAAACATCGCTTAATAATGCCTGGAAAATACACGCATAGGCAACACGTCATGTCGTGTCGTCGTGATACTGTGGAATAGCATTGAGTACCTATATAATATTGTTTAATATTTTGTACGACATATACTGATATACTTAATGGCAGTACCGTAGCCAGAAAAATTTTGTGGGGGGGGGGGGGCACTTCATTTTTTTTTCTCTAGCCTTTGAAATGCTATAATATCTAATTATGACCCATTTGTTTATAAAGTGTATCTACTCTTTTTATGACTATATATTTATATTAATAACTATGGTAGGTGCCTACATTTAAATATTTAATATAACAATGTAATAGCAGTATTATTGTAAACCATAGGTTAATGTATTAATTAATATACCTAAGTATATTAATATATTATCATTATACCAAATGTGTTGTAACCAAAACATTCCATTTTTTGTTCGAATATTATTAAAATTTACCAACAAAAATGAAAAGAATATATTCAGTGGTTGAAGTGGCTCAAAATACGTGGAGGGACGCCTTTCATATTTCATACAATTTTCATATATGAAATTAATTATAAGGGGGATACATTATTTTCAACGATAAAAGTGGAGGGATTTCATCCACGGTATTCCCCCCCCCACTTCGACCATTGACTATATATTAGGGCTATTGAAAGCTGGTCGTTATTTGTGGATTTAGACCTATAAGTGGAAAAAAATATACTTTTAGAAGTCCAATTTGAATTCAAAAAAATATAAGAATTTTTCCCTTTTATGTCTGTCTTTTGTAGAAAGCGAATTTTTTTTAGTAATACCAAATAGTAAATAAAAGTAAAATTGAATTTAAAAAAAAAGAAAATTAATTTGATACTATACTGATTAAACAATACTACAAAGTACAAATCAAAAATCCATTTTCTACATAACCTAGAAAAGAGATTAAGGAATTCAAATATGTTTTCGAAATTAAAAGAAGGCTTTTGGTACTGAGTGAATTTTTCTTCCGATTTTTGGGAGTTTCGTGGTACATGGGAGTTGAACATTTTTTTTATCACAAATTATAGTGACGTGACTGCGCGTATGTACGTTACTGAGGTCCAAGTATCTTAGCCGTCGTTTATGTTTAAGCTCACACACAGTCACACAGCACTATAACGATGGATGTACGACAATATTTCCTAAATCCGACCACTTCAAAATGGTTCGCTTTGACAGCCTTAACTTTTATTTTTATCAAACATATAATATTATATTATAAAACAAGCCAAAAAAGAATTTCAGGGGGGCATGTGCCCCCAGTGCCCCCCCCCCCCATGGTTAAGACACTGCTCAATGGTAATGATATCTTACGAAAATTACATTTTCCAGGAAAACCTTTTTTTCTCTTTTTAGAATGAACTCTAGGTGACATTGAGCAGGATAATGAGTCACTGTAATGCGTGACAGTTAATTATTTAAAAAAAAGAAATTAAATATTATGTAAAATGAATCAAGTTCATATTAATTAGTATTAAACTTTAACACTTTAAGTTAGTAGGTACTTAGTAGTAAGTAATTTTTATATTATGAGATGACCGATACCATGGTTACGTATTTCATACTTTCGGCCAAAACATGTATTAAAATATATATTTACGGTAAGCATGGTCATTATTTATACTATAGATTTTAACATTGTAACAATATATTAGTGCAATATACCTTGTATTATATTTTCAAACTTTTATACCCAAAAAATAAAATGTTATTGACATTAATAGGAAAAAAACTAATGATGTCGGTAACAAATCAAAAAAAATCAAAATATTTTGAACATTTTATTGTGTATAGAAAATGCTAATATAAACAACCAGTGAAAATGTCATGTCTCTACGGTCATTTATTTTAGAGTTACACCAAAAACCAAAATCGATATTGTCAAAAACCGATTTTGCTTAAACATTTTTAGTTTGTTTTTCCTGGCGCTTTTGAAAACTATTGGGAATTTTTATCTTCCGAATGCAAAATAAGATAAGATAATAAGATACTGTTGAAGAAAATCGAAGCAGTTTACTGCACTAAATTTGAGACTCAAACATACCTAAAGTAGAACCAAATAATGTAAATATATGCATTGATAATTCTTTTATTTTTGGAAAATCATCAGGAAGGGTCTTATAAAATGTATCAAATCTGTGTTTTTATCTTCGATTTCTTTATATAAATCTTTCAAATGATTATTTGTTTTAAATCAATAAGTTCAAGTTGAACAGTTTCTTGGATATCATTTTCATCAGCCAGAAATGGATTTTCAATCATCCGAAATAAAATCATAGCCCATAGGTATGTGATTTGCAATCTTGAAAACAGTTTTCAAATTCTGTTGATAATTGTTCCAACATGCTCGCAAAATGATTTGTCGGAACGTCAATAAAAGAGTTTTGTTTAATTTCCTGACACGTTTTAAAATGTAAAAAAATTTTGCTCTAATATTTGGTTTTTAAAAAGTTAATTTATTTCAAACGATTTTACATCACTTATAAGCTCGAAAATAGTTTTTGACTGTTTTTGAATTTTAAGATTTAATTTATTTAAATGAACTGAAATATCAGTTAAGAAAGCAAGATCATACATCCATTGTTCGTTTTCAAATTTTTCTGCTGGTTTGTTTTTTTCTATCATAAATATTTGAATTTCCCGCTGAAGATCAAAAAATCGTTTTAAACATTTTCCTCGACTTAACCATTTAACCTAGTTATGATACAACACATCTTTATGTTCCAATTCCATTTCATTCAAAACTATTCTATAAATTGTCTATGTTTTAATCCGTGCGATCTAAAGAAATTGACAAAAAAAAAACCGTGGAGTACTTATATACGGCCCGCAGCATAAATATAAATTTCGATTGTAGCCCGCAAGTTGAAAAAGGTTGGACACGCCTATATAAGTGGATTGTAATTAATTTGATTTTTTAAAATTGGGTAAGTGGGTAATAATAATTGTACTTGAGAATATTGTTCAACAATTCTATTATAAACATCCTGAAGCGGATACTTTGAAATGTTCACTGTTTTTTTTTTTCATAATCTGTGAGCAATTTTATAAAATACAAATAATTTTTTAAATAAATTTACTCGACGAGGGACAGAAAAGAATTGATTCAGTGCTTGATTTATGTCCACGTTTATATCACGATGTATATTCAATGATGCCAGTCCATTTAAGCGATCTTCACCCATTGTTGATCGTAGGTAAATTTTCAGCCGACGTAATGTTGAAAATGACCTTTCATTAGTCGTTGAAGTCACAGGCAAAACTGAAATTACACGTAACATTTTATGAACATTCGGAAATGCATCTGCATTACAAATATCGAGGGCATCAAGGGCGTTTTGAATATTTTTACCAACTAGTCGTCGTCGCCAAATTTCTACCTCACTTATCTAAATTTCTGGCGAATCGTCGTATAAAACTGAACTGTAGGTTTCAAACAACGTTTTACAAGCAACTTTGTCTAAAGATTTAGTTTCAATAGGAAAAAGACATGAGAAGTTGGACAAAATATTTCGATGTTTGAGGAAGCGATCTTGAAGATGAGTGATTTATTTATCATGATATGGTATGTAAATAATAATTTTATAATAATCTGCTACGGAGTCTGTTATAATGTTAGAACTGTTAGTTTGACGTGATGTAAGTCTTGGTTTAGTCATAGGTATATATTGTACTTCTTACAAATATCTTCAACATTCACAAAAATGTTGTTGAAGTTATCTGTAGAATATTGTTTTCTGTGTTCGTGTTTTGCTGCATCTAATAACTTAACAGCCTCAACCAAATCTTGATTTTCTGTTTGTAAAACTCTACTCAATGATAAAGCCAATGCATGTACTGAATGCAAAACGTGAATTGATACTTGAAACTCTAAGGTTTTTATTACTGAAAGGAGTTAAAAAGATCCGGATGTTGTTTTTGAATCTGTCCAAGTAGGTACCTACTTGAAACGTCTCACTGTGCGCTTACAATCGTTGTGTATGTCGTATAAACTATGATTATAAACAATTTTTAAAATACCCGAAATCCGTTATCGCGTAATCTCGTGTTCTACTAATTTATTGCGGTCGAATAAAATATTATTGCGCGACGTGTATGCCCTATACTTATATTGATACATTTTATCGTCATTATATTTTATCGATAACGGCAACGATGACGAAAGTCGATAAACAGCAAACGTGAAGACAACACCGTGTTATATTATTATAATTTATAGTATTGTACTATAATTTTATGCATTATTATTTATTGCAAATTAGATTAGAAAATATTACATATAAGTAATATTACTATATAGATCAATAATGAAAAACACGATTTTTTTCGGCCATGGGGGGGCTGACCCCCTTCCCTTGCGCACGGGCCTGCCTAGATGTACAAATTGTACAGTGTACATCAATAATTAAAATAAAATAAAAAAATAAAAAAACACATCATTGTAAAATCATTACATTCATCGTTTCACTCAGAATCTAAAAGATAATTTAACGATATGAGTGTATTATGAATTATGATCCACGAATTTAAACTTATATAAATACTAAGTTATAATATTGTAAAACCATATATATATTACCTGTTTAGAAGAGGAGCTATCTATGACTATTCAGTATTCACTATATTGTGTCTAAGTGCCAAGTGGTACCTATGTATCCGTATCCCGTGTCTCGTTCACTCACGGCTTTAGATTTCGTAATTTCGTTCGCTCAACACTCGTTATAATAATCGTTATAATATGTTTTGTGATATCTCAATATCATGATAAGCAATTGGAGTTTTTATAATTTCTATTTTTAGATATGAGGAAAATTATCTCACGACACACAATAACGAGATTGAGATGTCTGTGAGATATCACATTTAACAGTTGCATTATTGCTAGTTGATAAGTCTATACGAATTCGCATACAAAAACACACATAGTAGTCGAATACTTATTTATATTTGTTATTAAAAATTTAAATCACATAGACATCACTTTGTGACATCTTAGAGAATATAATTATAAACACTTTTTTTCATAACATCTATTGGAAATCACATTGTGGTAGTTATGTGATGTCACATTTGAGACTTAAAAATACAATCGCTGGGATGTCAAAATCACATTAATACACACAGGGTACCTACGAGTGTACGACATAGAACATCAACATCTCGGTTCACTACTTTCAACAGTGTGCTGTTTAGGTAAGAACATTATATATGCTCAAGTGTCGGCGATTTTTCCGATATTTTAATTTTAAAGCAAGATATGGGTAAGTGAAATATCACAAATTAAAAATGATCATATTATCTCGCTTGAAAATTAAAATATCGAATAAAAGTTGACGCTGAGAATACATAATGTTCTTACCTAAATGTTTGATAATAAGTGAATTTACTCTAATACCTATCAAAAACTAGTGAACGAAAATTTGCCATGTCGTACATTACGTGTAAGACGGAGACGACAAATGTATATGGGTAATAGGCCGTAACACGTTTGGGCACAAAACGATATTTTTACCTGAGATTTGATAGAACGATTGGGAACACACGTTTAGGTACCTACACTTTTTTCAGACCCCAGAAATCAATATAACGTTTGGGTAACATAATATTTTTGAAATAATACTACGTTTGGGTACCAACATTTATATGTTATATTTTTTACTTTTATACTTTTAAATTTTGTTTTTTAGAGACTATTAGCGTTACCCAGGAGACACCGCGAGGAGGTTGGCTCTTAATAGTCTCTCAAAAATGTGCATTATTTTATTTTTTATTATTAATATTTTAATTATTTTATTTTGTCATATTATATTAAAAATATTTGTTCATTCATTACAAAAATTCTATTAAAATCTTATTTTATTTTTTTACTCATCTATAT